>NW_006436298.1:39762645-39801137 GCF_000325575.1 Pteropus alecto
TTTTGGCTCATCGCTGGTCTTGTTCCAGGAGGCCGAGTAGAAGGAAAAGTGAAGCAGCGCCACTTGGAATCCCCGTTTCTGGCAGGGGCCCAGGGCCGGCCAGCCATGGCAGAGGTGCTCTTTGCCTGTTTGCCTACCTGTCTGTCTGTGCCTCTGACCAAGAGACCAAAAAGAGCATGGGCCTTAGGGTTACAAAGTTTGGGTTTTAAGTTGCAGCTCCTGCATGATCGTGTCATCCGGTAAGTGCCAATCATTGTAGAGCCCCAGTTTCCCCATCTGTGAAATGTGACAAATTATATTGTCCTGAAGATTAAATTAAATAATTCAGAATACATGCCAACTCTGCAGCTCTCTAAGGACTCCACACATATGACTTCCTTCCTTCCTTCCTTCCTAGGAGGAAGGTTATATCAGCATCACCATCACATCCCTGTTTTGTGGAGGAGGAAACTGAGGCATAGAGACACTAAATGACTTGTCCCTGGTCTCACAGCCAGGAAGTGGCTAAACTGGTAGTGCCAAGACTCCAGGCAGGGAGTCTATCCAGCGTCTGCACAGCGAGGCAGCTGTGTTAAGTGAGGAAGCTCCTAGCACCCACCAGGCTGGGGAAGACACCAAACACAAGCCTTTACTCCTACTATTTCCTGGTTACCATCTGGAAGAACAATGACGTGGGGGCCGGCAAACAGAGTGCAAGAATGAGATGTGAGGAGAGATGGCTGGGTCAGGGAGCACCGCAGGCACTCAGACTAGCAAGGCTGGTGAGGATGCCTGGGGTGCATGAGGGGACACAGAGCCTGGGTCAGCCAAGCTATCCAGGCCACTTTGCTCAGGCCACAGCTCCCCCTGCTGGTTGCTGTCGAAACCCGCACAGTCTATTCTGACTGGCCCAAGGGGTAGGCGGTGGCCCTGAGGTGCGGTGCTCTCCCTGCTAAACATCTCCAGATTTAGGGCTCTTCCATCAGATTGCTCTTCCCCCAGCCACTTGACACTTTCAAGTGGGACCAGCATGCTCCGGAACTTGGCTGCTGTCCCTGCCTCTTCTTGATGAGAGAGTCTCTAATTTGGGTCCTGCCTGCACCCTTGCCTGCTCCTAGCCACATGCTGTCAGCTGTCACTACTGTGATATTGGGGCAGGGGGACCAGAGCTTGTTTTCACTCATTCTCTTGCAGCCTTGAATATTCAATTGGACTTAGAGGGTCCATAACAGGTATGAAGGTGCAAGGGTCCAGGGACCAGTTCTGTATAGACTTCAAAATAGCTCTGCTCAAAAGAATTAGGAGAATAAATAAATAAAAGCTCTGCTCAGCAGCAATGTGACAGTGTCTGTCCAGTGCTCCCCTGAAGATGCTGTGCAAATGCCTACAGAATCCACTGAGCACCCACCCGGGGACAGCCTGAGGATTTGGGGGAGTTTGTGCTAGGGGCCACCCTTGACCAGTGGAAGACAGAAGCCCATGGATAAATGCTCACCCATTTCATTCCCTGAGCAGAGAAATTTGAGCTGCATCCCATCAAATTTTTCAGAAGGTTCCATAGGATTGATGATCTGTTGCTTGTAGAAACAGCCAACTCAGCCATGCATCTTTGCCTTTTCCACTTTTCCCCTTTTCTCTGCTCCGGCCCTCTCTCTGCATCCCTGGGATCACTTCCTATATAAACTACCTTCAGGTAAGCCTGTATCTCGGGCACAGCTTTCAGGCTAAGATAGTCATGAATAAAGTTTAAAGAGGAAGAGGAGAGTGTGAAACTAGGAAAGTGGACACATCAGAGAAGTATCATAAAATTGCCAAGCAAACTGGGTTCCTATTGTGTTTAAGTAATGTGTTTAAGATAATGTGTTTAAGATAACTCCCTGGCTGGCCCTTTTGTATTTTCTACCACAACTCTGAGCATCTCAGGTGTAGTCGCAAAATATGTGGATATAGATTTAATCTTGAATGCACTTCTGCCAGATGAATTTGATAGAAAGAGAAAGGCAAGAAAAACAAGAGAACTCATAAAACAGTAATTGTAATGTTGAACCATGGAATTACGCAGAACAAGAAGGTAAGTGAAGATATAAGGGGAAGAATACACACACACACATATGGTATCTGTGTATCTATTTTGTGTTTTCGTGAAGAAATAAAGGTAGTAGGGTCAATGGATTGATATCAGAGAGTGGCGATGACGAGGTTAAGAACACAAGCTTGAGAGTGTGGCTGAGGCGGAGTAGAGTTTAAAGATTGTTGGAGATGAGGAGGTCACAGAACTCAAAGGGCGAGGTATTGTTTGGGTCACTCTTTTATAAGGCTGTTAAGTCACCAGGAATGGTGACAGAAATGGGGTGGACAATCAGGTGCTATAAAGTCATTAATGAATGAAGGAAAGTAGGTTGGTAGATATCAGTAGCAAGTGAGGGTGGCAGGTGGTAAAATCTGGCATGAATTTCAAAGAGTCTGGGGGTTTTGAAGGAGGAGGGAAGAGAATTGAATTGCGAGTACAGTGAGACATCCACCCCACCCTAGAGCCCTCTGATATACGGAGAATGGAGATGGGGCCAGACTGGCCTCCACTGGAGAGGCTGCATATGAGGTGCTGTTTGCAGGGACAGTCAAATTTTCATTAGGGCAAGATATGAAGATATAGGGGCACTTGCTGATGACAGACCCCAAATGTCAGGGCGTACAGTATGTAAAGGTTAGGAACATGGACAGAAAGTGAGAAATGGAGATGATACTTGCCTTATAGGATTACTGCAATTTTGAGAGATAATTTTATGTAAAGAGGATGGTGATAATGGTGAGAGTGATTGCCAGAAGAGCAAGGATTAAAGATGAATTATAGGCAATGTCAGGAGAAGTGCTGGTGTAGGAATCAAGTGTTCTTGAGTCTCATCCTGGCTCCATTATTAACTAGCTGTGTGGCCTTAAACAAATCAATCACCTTTCCGCTCTGGGCCATGGTTTCTCCATCTATAAAACAACAGGGTTAAATAATAATATTTAATATATCTCCGAGGGTTAAATAATAATATTTAATATATCTCCGAGGTGGCAGAGTGGTCATACATAAAATATAGATAATTTCCTGAAATGCTTTTTCAAAACATGAGTTTTTGCTGTCCCTTCCACCTCCCCTCCCCCACACTCAAGAAGTCAAATCTCATTCTCTGGGGGGTGAGGCCCCAGAATGTACATTTTGAAAAGTTTCCCCAGGTAATGTAGCAGATGCTCCCTCCACCGCCACCCCTATTTTCTTTCTTCAGGGAATCGTTTTCCCAAGAAGCAAGTTTTCCTCTCCAACATGTCATCGCTCAGAAAGTGATAGTGAGAAACATATGATCTGTCAGTGAGAGCTGGATGAGAGCGTTTATCAGAGGGGCCAGATGCCCAGAGCTCTGCCCTTAGTGGGCAGATGGCCAAATAGCAGGCAGCATTATTTTTACAGCTTCATTCTCTGGCCATTTCCCCATTCAAATGCATAAGAATAGGAACTGAATCAGCACGGCTCAAGTTTGTTGCTGTTATTTATGGGGGTGTTTGTTTGTTTGCTTGCTGAATATCAGGCCACACCATGCTGTTGACCAGCCGAGGCATTGGCTACCTTGGGAAGGGTCGGCCAGTCTTTGCGGGGAAGCGCAGGAGGCCCAGGTGCCGTGGTGGACAGTGAACCCAGCACACTGAGCACAGGCCTGCATCTTAGTCACCCCTCCGCCCCCAGCACCTAGAAATATACTCTGCACATAGTAGGACTCAACATGTACTTGTTAAACTGAAATCTAAGGATAGGTAGCAATAAACCAAAAAGATAGCAGTTTACGGAAATCGATTGGTTTTCACTTGCAGAAAAGAGAATGACTGCGGAGAAATACAATTTTATGCTGAGCCAAACGAGCAGTACAATTAAAGGACAAAATAAAATAAATGACATGCAAGGAATAAAAGATGTCCACCCACAGACCCTCTTTGAGCAGATATACTCAATGGTTTCTAGCAAGAAGAAAATGAACTGAAGAAAGTGATCGACTAACAAGAAAGTGGTAAACCAGTAATAAACCTGTAAAATTAATAATTAAATCTAAAAAGTTTTTGGTAAAAAATTAGTGGAACTAAGCTAGAACTAAAACCCCAAATGATTTGGGAAGGAGAAGACAGTTGAAAGAAGAGTAATTTTGGAATTGTATCAAATCAATAGATAACTTTTCAGGGAAAATATAAAGATAGTGACAAGCGCCAGAGATTCATCGAAAAACATATGCTTACATGTGCATTAAAATGTAAGGATAACCACCAGAAAAAAAAAAAAAGGGAAAAAGGGTGTCTAATGTCCAAACTACTGGAGAGAAAAAAATTTAAAGAATTCAAAATCAATTTTAAAAGATGTCAAAAAATAGAGAACTAACAAATATATTTTTTATATTTTCCATATAGTCTGCATGGAAAATATAAAATTATAGAAGTATATAGGATCATGTTAGTAATCATAATATATATAAATGAATTAAATTTCCCCTAATGAAGGACAGAGATTCACATATTAGGTAAAATCCAGTTTGGGCCACAGTCTGAAAAGGTTGGAAAGAATTAGTTCTAGAGTATATACCCAGGAGTAAAATTTCTGAGTCAAAGAATGTGCCTATTTGTTTTTACTAGACATTTCCTCAACGCTCTTCAAATTAATTTACCTTTAGACTGACGTTAGAGTTCCTACAGCCAAATAATGATAAAATCAGACTTAAACATCTTTGCCAGTAAATCAGGAAGAAAATTATCTCGTTGTTAGTGTATTTTGTGTGACTTTGCTTACTAATGTGGTTGAGCATCTTTATGTGTGTTTTTTGACTTTTTCAGTTTATTGAGTGAATGGCCTGTTCATCTGTCTACACATTTATACATTTTGGCTTATACTTATTAATTCATAGAATTTCTTTATAAATTTGGATAGTAATCTTTTGTCAGCCATATGCATTACAATATTTTCTCCTTGTCTCTGATTTGTCTATAGTTTGTTTATGGTATTTTTGAGTTATACAAGTTATAAATTTTAATGCAATCAAATTTTATGATTATACTTATTGTGACTTGTTTAAAAAATTATTTTGTACTTTACAGTCATAACCAAATTCTCCTCAGCCCAAATATTACTTCCTTATAAAAAATATTCTCTAATCTCTCAAAATAGAGTATGTCCCATTGTTTTCTGTTTTCTCTCTTTTATTATACTTATCCCATCTTAATTATACATTTTCGTGTGTGTGATTGAGAAAAGTCTGACTCCACTGCTTTGTAAGCTCCATAAAGTCTCAGATCATGTCATATATTTTTTCTTTCATCATTACATTTCCTGTAACATAATAGCTAACATTTATTAAGTTCTTACTATATGAAAGCATTTATACTAGGACTTTACATATACTCATTTAACGCTCATGACAAATGCATGAGTCAGGCACTATATTATTCACACTTTAATGCCATAGAAACTGGGACACAGAGAGGCTGAGTGGCATATTCAGTGTCACACAACTAGTAGATAGCTGAGCCAGAATTCAAATCCAGATGGTTTGGCTCCATATCCTCTGCTCTCAACCTTTGATATACATGTTTCTCCTCAAAAGGTAGGAACTCAAATGTTTACTGGATGAAATGAGTGACAAATCCACAGTTTTAGTATTGGTCTCTCAGAAACAGAAATATTAATTTTAAAAAAGGAAAGTAGTATATTTGAACAACAAACTACAAGCTGCATCTTAAAAATTAAAGTTATTTCTATTGGAATAACATTCTTTCAAATACTCATGGGGCAGTAACCAAAATGTGCTATCTACTATGATTTAAAGAAAAATCTCAATAAATAGTAAGAAGCTGAATGTAGTCAATAAATTTACTGGCCAAATGCAATAATAGTATAAATTAACAAAAGAAGGGGGGAGGACATTTTGTTTTTTTGTTGTTCTTCTTCTTTTAAGTATAATATACATAGTTAAATGCACAAGTATTTGGTGTAAAGCTCAAAGAATCTTGATATGTATACCTAGGTAACCATCATTCAGATCAAGATCCAAAACATTTTCTTCACTCCGAAAAGATTCTTCATGCCCCTTTCTAGTCATTCCCCCACCCAGACATGATCATTGTCTGTTCTTGAACTTTCTGTAAATAGCATCATAACATGTACTCTTTTGTGTCTGGCTTCTTTCACTCAGAGTAATGTTTTTGTTGTGTGTAGCAGCAGTTCATTCCTTATTTCTTTGTTTATTTTCTAAGTAGTATCTTTCGGTATGGATATATCACTATCTGGTAACCCAGTTTTCGGTTTTGTGTTATTGTAAATAAAGATAATGTAAACATTCTTGTACAAAGGTTTTTCTGAACACATGCATTCATTTCTTTTGGATATAGTGCCTAGTAATAGAATTTGGTTTGTTTAGTAGCGGTATGTTTAATTTTATTAGAAACTGCCCAACAACCACTCTTCAAAAGTAATTTTGCCGTTTTGTACTTTTATCGGCAACATACAAGAGTTTTTACTCCATTTTCTCACAAACATTTGATATTTTACATCTTGTGAATGGGAGCCATTTGGTGGATGTCAAAGGGTATCTCACTGTAGTTTTTATTTGCATTTACCTAATGACTATTAATGTTGAGTACCACTTCACATGTTTACTGGCCATTCAAATATCTTCTTTTGTGAGTTGCCTGTTCAATTTTTTGCCAACTTTACGATGAGTTATCACTCTACTATTGATTGAATGAGTTATCATTCCACTATTGAATATTCTTTATATAATCTAGATATATCTACCAGGAAATTTTAACACGGACTTTTAAATAACTCCCAGTTAAAGATAAAATCTTACTCAGATTACAAATAACTTGGAAATAAATAAAAATGTAAGCAGAGTATTAAAACAGAAACCTTGTGGGTTACATGCAAAATGATATTCAGAGGATATTTTATGGCTTTAAATGTCCTAATTAGATAATGAGAAAGATTTTAAAAAATGAACTAAACTTATGAATCAAGAAGCTAAATAACAAATTACAAGGTAAATCCCGCAAAAAAGTAGAAAGAAAGAATTAATAAACGTGCAAATACAGGGGTTAATTGAATAAAAGCAAAAGAGAAAAACTGAGCAAGGCTTTGAAACTCTAGTTATGAACAAGGAAGAAATTAATGAAACATTAGAAATTAGAAAGAATATATATTCTGTTAAAGTATTTAAAACATAAAAACATACCATATCCAACTTCATTAAATAAATTTGGAAGTCTAGATTTAAAAATGGTAATGTCCTGGTAAATATAATTTCTAAAATTGACAAAAGAGAGATAAATAATTACAAAAACATTTAAAAGTCAGTTAGTCGAAAAGCTCAGATCACCAAGGAACAGATAATTTGGGAGTTATGTCACTTCGAGAACCACAGAATAAACTTAAAAGCTTCTCAATTCCTCTATGAAGTTTGCATAACCGCAAACCAAGACTAAGCAAAGATATTGTGGGAAAAGAAAAAAAACTATAGATCAATCACATCATGAACAAAGATACAAAAATCCTAATTAAAACATTAGCAAATTAAATCCATTTGTATGCTAAAAGAATAATACAGCTTACCTAAGTAGGGTTTATCCTTGGAATGCCAGGATATTTCAACATTAGGAAATCTATTAATCTAATGCATTTGATCTAAAAATCAAGAGGGAAAAATTATAACATCATCTTGATAGATTTAGAAAAAAATTAATGAATTCAACAAAGACCCATTTATGGTTTAAAAAACCACTTAACAAAATAGAAATTAAAACGTAAACAACTTCGTTTTAGTAAAGGAAAGGAACCCTACACAAACATCATATTTAATGATGTATCACTAGTTTGAAATCAAAAAAACAGGACACTAGCACTATTATTCTATATCCTAGCTAATGGAATAAAACAGTGAAAAGAAATAAAACATGTAAATGTTAAAAAATAAGATACAAACTTTTTACTTGCAGACAATATCTGTTGAGAAAATCCATGCAAATCAACTGAAAAATGATTCAAACTAATAAGAATTCAGCAAGTTGGCCAGATACTAAATCCCATTAATAAGCAATTGCAAAAATGTCATGAGAAAAAAAAAAAAGATGACATTTATAAAACTCTAAGCTACCAAGGAATAAACTAAATAAAAAATGTGTAAAACCTACATGGGAAAAAAAAATCTGAAACAATTTCCTAAATAAATAAGGAAACCTCATTAAGAATTTGCTTAGTTATTGGCGTAGAGAGAGTTACAATGGGACCTGTCTGGGTGAGTTGGGTCCACATTCTGATATTTGACCAATGACTTCTCATATGACTTCCCAATGACTTACTTTTTCTCATATAGGTTTTCTAAAATTTAAAGTAACAATTTCATTCACCTGTCAAAATTAGTTATTATTTCAACTCCTTACTTAGATGACTCCAAGCTGTTTTGTTTTTTTTTAATTTGATTTATAGAACCTTGAAAATGACCTCTGACCGTTTATTCACTGGTCGGTTCAAGTTTTCAGATTGTTGTAGTTTCTAGAAAGAAAATAAGTTGGAGAAGTGAAGGCAGCTCTTGGCTGATCTTCAGGCAGCAGGGAAAGGCTGGGGTTGGCTGCAACATGATTTGGTAACACCAGTAATCAGAGCCAGGGAGTGGGTGTTTAGAGGAATATCTGTTCTTTGGTTATACTGAGATATTTTCTCAACATCTGTTGAAGCCCGAGTTGATGTGCCAAGTTTTCCACATGACGGAGCAGGCTGGCATCCAGAATGGCAGCTGTCAAGCTCTCATTGGTTTATGTGTGTGCCACCCGTTTGAAACTTACTTTGCAGACTAACCAAGGCCTAATTTTCATTTCCAAGCTGCGAATTCCAAGACATCAGGACAACCTTGGGGGTCAGTTTTCACAAGGGCTTTGAAGTTTGGGAGGAGAAATAGTGAAAGAGATTTTTATATTTAAGGTTCTTGGAGAACTGAGAATCAAGCAAAAAAGAGGTAAATGCCATCCCTAAACTTTGGAAGTGTTAGCGTCAGTATAGAGAAGTTTCCCAAGAAGTTGTTAGCTTGTCTTGAGATAAGAGGGAGTCATAAACACACGCCTTTCTAGGACTGGTATGACTTGAAAAAATCAGGATAAAATAAAACGTTCTAATAACTTACCTCCTGATTCGAGGGGGAAACTAGTAGACATGTGATTGCAGAATCACCCTTTATGTTTGTTTTTTCATTCATGGGTTTGTCCAGTGAATTTTGATGGTGTGCCCACCAGGTACCAGGACTAGGCGCAGAGTCCAGGCCGATGAGTCTAGAAATAAGGTCCCATCAGAGGGAACAGTTACAACTACTTTTGCAATTCGCTCCTCTCTGCTAAACATCTTTCTCTACATGGATAATGGAAACTGTGTAGCTAAGGTGATTTCCAGCTTGGGAGAGTTCAGGAGAGCTATCAACTCCACTTCTAACCCAGAGCCAAGCAGGAAGTCGCCTGCCTACTGCCTTCTGGCTCATTTTGATGTCTGGCAGATGAAAGCAGCAGCAGCAGCAACAACAGTGTAGATAGTTTTCTGATTTTAGAGCTAAGAGCAACAAAATATCCTGTTTGACTAAGCTTGAGGGAAGCTGGCCAGCTCTGGAACAGGTGGGCTGTTAATTTTTCTCCTTTACAAGAATGAACTGAGTTGTGTTCTGTTCTGCAAATCCCACATCTCCTGCCTCGTCAGGTGTAGCCAACATCTCTGTCTGTCACTCGGGCAAAGTTCTTTTGAGACACCATTAAGTCAGGCACGATTTTTGCTCTATGTTAGGTTTTGCATCTAATTTCAACTTTATTGCTTAGCTCTTCCTTCAATCAAGTTAGGATAATGACATTCATTGTCTCTGCTTGAAAGTACCTTGCACAGTGTGGGGAAGGAGGCTGAATAAGTTAGTTTTGAAATCTGTCTACTGAATCCACACAACGAAAGGATGAGCCCATTATTCAGCTGTCCAGATTCCTTTAAGGTGAAAGGGAAACCTCAGCCACAACTCCTCTAGACTTTAAAGCAGTAACATCCAAGCACTCAGACATTTTAAACTCAGTTTAAAATTATAATCATTTTTTAAAAAACCAACAGGTTTGGCAGTAATGAGATTTTTTTTTTTTTTCAGAATTCTTACTTTGCATATGACTCTTAATGTGCCTGCTTCGCCTCCTTGGAATATAAATTGTCAGATTGTGGAGTTTGATATAAAGTTCACTTGGCTCTAGCCCCCCTGGAAAAGGGAGATTTTTTGTTTGGTTGGTTAGAGGGGTCTTTTTAAAAAATTCTACATTTTCTCTGGGGCATTTAGAAAGGGTACTTGAGTGACATTCATTATATTTATAAGAGTTTTAAAAATCAAATATCATAGGATGAAAAGGAAGGCCACAAAAAGGAAATACTGTTTGCATAAAACTGATGTTCCTTGACTTTGCCAAATTTTGTTCCAGAGGTTAGTAACCTTCTGTTTCAAAACAGGAAAGAAGCTGAATCACAGGGAGTCACCTACACACAGGCTTTGCTAGATAATTATTCGGCTGACAGTTCAGAGAGCTTAACAAACCATCCTCCGTAGTCTGTGAAGACTGAATTCATTACGTCTTAAACAAGAAAAAAAAAATTCCCATTGGGATTTTCAGATCTTAGTACTTTCTTTAAATATGTGGTTTACCTGTTTAAGGACTTGACAAAGAGGATAAAAATGACTTTCTTAACAGTTACACCTCAGACTTTAATTATTCCTATTTTTGATCTTCTAGCTGTAGATCTAGAATTAAACGGTCTTCCTTTAATGTGGGTAGCTGCTTTTTAAAAAGCCTTTTTCAACTTGCAGACTTTAAATATTTTTATTCTGCATGAACAGCTTGGGTGGAGAGAAAAAAGAAAGTGCCAACTATGGCCTTTTTGTTTTACTGGTAAGATGATGGGCAATTATCAGGAAATGTTGGAGGTATCCTGTGCCACACAGACACTTGGGAAAAGTCATGAGGCATGCTGTTGCCACGGGAGACAGACACATGGGCAGAGCAGAGGTAGCCTTCTCTAGAACGTCTTTCACCAGAGCGCTCCATGAAGATGGTCTTTGTTTCCAAACTGCTTTGTGCGCTATGAGGGTTGGGAGGCTGAGGAGGGAGAGGATGATATGATATGTGGGGCTTGCTAACATTATTTCCAACTAATTTAATTTCGGGAGAATTAGGAACATAGCATAGCTGTCTTTTTCTCCCATGTTAAGCCATGGTGTGGGGTTGAGCATGGTGCTAGTGGTTGTGTGATTGACATATTAAGGTATTTTGAGTTTTTTTCAAATTAGTATATACCTGTTTGTAAAAGATAGATATATATTTCTCTCTGTGTAAGTGGGGAAGGGTAGATATACAGAAATGTGAGTAAACAGATAATTCCGGAAAAAGAGGAACTATCCCAAGAACAGGAAGGACCTAGTCGTTCTGAGATCACAATAAACAGAGAGAATTCAACCATGTGTTGCAATATGATGGATTTAGCTCAACGTCCTGAGTGTGGAGCTGACTGGGCAGTCTCTATTCCCCCTTTCCTGAGAAATAGAGCCTCTGAAGAACCCCACTAATTATGAGTTATTACCAAGATGTATAATGGACACAACAATAAAAGTTGACAGTAGACATAATGTTTACTATGTTCCAAGCACTGTTCTGAATGCTTTACTTGCATAAACTCATTTAATCCTCCCAATGACCCTATAAAGGAAGAAATATTATTATCCTCATTTTATAGTTGCAGAAACTGAGACACAGAGATTAAGTCACTTGGCTAAAGTCACATAAGTAGTTAGTGATAGAGCAGCATTTAAACTCAGAGACCAGAGTTCACGCTATTAATTACTAAAAGTTTAGTAGTAAGAAAAAATGAACAGTAAGTCAAGGTGGGAAATGCCGTGACCAAGACTTGAAGAACATCAGAGGGGTGATAGGAAATTCTGTGGGAGGAACTAGAGTCAGTCGAGGGAAGGAGAAGAGGAGGAGGCTTTTCTGTGTATCCTGTCAAAGCCACAGTCCCCCTCATTCACTTCCCCACCACAATCCCACTGGATGTGTACTCTCTCCAGGGGCAGGAGAGCTTTAACGGGAATCGAGTGAAAGTGGTCCCGGCTCTACTGACTCCAGCTTGTTCCCAGGCTGACACTTGTGGACAACAAAGAAACGCACTCTCTTCTGGTGCTGGATTTGGAGTCTCTCGGGGCCATACAGTCCTTCCTGCGAGTCGAAGACGGGTCCGGAGGGAGGATGAGCTGCCTACTTGTGGTTGCGGTTGATGGGGAGATAGATACCAAATGGTTAACAGAATTGCCTACAAGCCATCGGTGTGTCTTGGAGAGAAGCCCAGCGGACTCAGCAGTAACAAGTGCTTAACTACACAACACTGACTCCAGCATGACCCTAGGAAGGGGTTATTACGAGGCTTTTACCTACTCCCCTTGTAAAGGAGGAGGCGCCAGCTCAAAGAGCTTCAACGACTTGTCCACAGCTGTGCAGCTGGCGAATGGCAGAGCCAGAATGAGAGAACCATGGCTATGCCCTCGATCCTGCTGGTTCAGCCACAGGTGCCTCACTAAGACCCTGGCTATTTCTCTTTGTGTGAGAATTATATAACCTCTTCTAATTAAGCTTGGGTGCATTTGAGTACCCAATCCTCAACTAAAAGTTATTTTCTTTTTCCCATGGAACACTAATAAACATAGGTGTGATTGAAATTATCAGGGCTTTGAGCAGGGTGGCAAAAATGACTCATTTCTCACCTCTATCTACAAATGGCAGAGGTGGTGCTTTGGGACTGAATGCAGTGAAATCACAGGTGCAAAACCAGAGCTGTTGGCTCACAGTCAGTGAACTGCTTCATGCCTACTCCAGCCCCCACCCCTTCTCCCAGATGAGGCATGTAGGTCATATCAAATTTAGCTCCTGTCATACCTTGTCATCAAAGGAGACATTAGGAGGACAAAGAAGGAGTGTTTAGACCTTTGAGCTACAACAAAAACCAGAGCTACATATTACTAACTGCTTTCTACATGCCAGGTCCTTGGCATGAATTATCTCATTGAATTAGTACACCAACCTTATGAAGTGGGGGTTGTTTCTAAACCCATTTTATAGATAAGGAAACTAAAGCCTAAGTAAATGATGTCACTTGTCCACATTAGGTGACCTCAGAGCCTAAGAGGGTAACCATTATTAATACTCTCTCTTTGACTTTGATTACATGAGATTACACACATCTGTTGCAATGGATGGAGTTTGGAATCAGACCCCCTGTCTGTGGTCTAAAGGGAAACCTGATTCCACCCTATTTCTCAGGTCCCTGACCCTTGGCCTCTGAGGCCGTGGGAGTCCTGAGGAGGGAGCTCGCTCAGCCCCAGGAGGAAGGAAGCACCTCATCATTTCCCCAGATGAAACCTCCCACTTCCTCACCTCCAAATGGATTTGGAAGAACTCCTGAGTTTGGCCTGGGATTAGGGTATAAAGAATGGAAATTTTTCAGAGCTGTATAATTTGGGGTCTGGTCAGGGATTCTCCCTGTGGGAATAATATATCTTTAAATGCTAAATCTGAGTGATTGGCTAGAAACTTCAAGATCTTTCTGTATCAAGAAAAGAAGTTTCTGAACTAGAACTAACACTGGATATGCAGGATTATTATCCCAGGTGGAGTTTCTCTCAAAGGGCAAAATTGTAATGCAAAGCATAGGATTTAGTCAAAGGGATCTCCTCTGCAACTTGCCTTGGGTTTAGGGTTGAAATTAAGACAGGCATCCTCTAAATTTTCTCTCCAAATAGTAATATAGAATTTGCAAGTGAGATAATCTTTGGAGATAAATAATTTTATACATTAATATAATCCCTCTATTTTACAGCTGAGGAAAATGAGCTCTGGGCTTTCCCAAGGATATTCATTGACTGACAAGGCTGAGATATGAACCATGTCTCTTGACCCCTTGTTCAAATCTCAAGGCCTGCTTATGTCCAATGGCTCTGTCATGTCTTTGAGTGTGTGAGGCCCTGGTCTAGGTCAGGGGCTTTTGGACAAACCCATTCTCAGTATCCCTCTTCTCAGAAGAGAATGTGATGTTTAGGCTGTTATAATATAGTCATAAAGACTGATGCTTAGACATTGTGGACGGGCATTTAATATCTTATTCCCTGCTTTTATTTGAACAAAATAGTTACTTCTCCTTGCAGATCTTTCCAAAATATTTGCAGCCACATCCATGCATTAGTAAGTAGAGTTTAATGAGCATAACTTACATTTTACATGATTTAAGATGCTACAATATCTCAAGGTCATCATGCTAGAGAGCCCTGTGAGTAGTTTTTAAGACATAACCTAGTTTGACATTTTTAATTTGTTTTTTGTCCTTTGACTTTTTATATTTATGAAAGTAAAAAGTAAAATGTCTTTTTAATCAAGAAGTTTGGTTAGTTGAATTCTGATTAGTTGAGGTCTTTTTATACTATGTGGCCTGCTCTACCTTTGTCCCCTCAGCCTCTTCGAGCAAGTTTTGAAGAATATTTAATGGCGTAGATATTTATAAAAGTATTGTACAGTCCCCCTAGCCTGTTTATTATAAATCAAGCAGAAAAAAACATAAAACATCTAAGTGATTGACATCCAGCTTAGAATATGAATCTAACTCTCCTGTAGCTCTCATCTTTTGTCAGGTTCTAAACGGCTAAAGGAATAAGGCAGAACAGGGTTTTGACCTTTTTTCAAGCCATGTCTGCTGTGGTGTGAGCGTTGCTGGCCCTGCCCAGAGAGAGACCCGAGAGCTACCTGGCATGACTTCAGTTTTACGAGTCTCCGATGGACAGCTGTTCTGGTGGGAGAGATCAGACACGCATGTTTCTCCCTCTGAGGCAATCAGATTACTCAATCTGTATAAATGGCACTGCCTTTGGCTGCCTGGATCATCATCTCTGGACCTGGTGATTGCTTCATAAATCAGGGCTTTTCTCCTTCCTTTAATCAAATAGAATAGCAACAATGAAATGTGTTCTTAATCTAATTACTCTTTTCTTATAGGGCCCTGAGAAACAAGCCTCCCCAAGATGTCTGTCTTTTTTTTCAAGGTTTGTTTTTAAGGTAGGAATAGAGACTTCTTGAAGATAGCCTAGTAAAGGAGAATTAATGTTAAGGTATATGTGGAGCAATGAGGAAGACCAGAACAGAAACCAAGGTACAGCTGGGCCATCTGGAAGTCGAACAGAAGAATTCAGGAGGGCTCTGGCAGAGTCCTCATTCAAGCACTCTGTCATTAATACCAAGTACCTACATTCTGTGAGATGGCCTTTCTCTCTCAGTCCCAATCAGAAGCTCCTTGTGCTTGCTGATGGCCCCAGCTCACCCTTAATTTTGGCTTTTTTTTTTTTTTTTTAGTTCTAACTTTACTTAATGACTGTTCAGAAGTAATTTCTCTAGCCAGTAGGAAATTCTTCTTTGATTAATGGTTCTTATGAGAGACAGAATTCAATTGGTTCAGTTCTTTCTCCCTTTTTTTTTTTTTTCCAGAAACATACGGGTCATAGGACATTGGAAAGGTATCAGTGGTTCTTTTTGTAGGTTAGGTCTCCAACTCCTGGTTTACTGAGCAGTGCGGGAGGGGTGTGGGTGGAGAGGAATGGTTGAAAAATAGACTACCTAACCAGCAAGAACCTTATTACATGGGTCAGCTTTCCCTTAAATAGAATGTGGTTCAAGCAGGCATAGAGTACCCACCCGCCAACATAGCCAGCATATATGGGCACTTGAGAGTCTTTCTAGAGGAGTTATAAGCTATCCAAAAACTATCACTTCCATGGAAGACCAGGTTCCATAGGAGACCGTAAAAGCTGGGAGAAGGTGAGAAATGTGCCTTTGGCTCCAGTAGTCCAACACACGTTCTCCCATTCAAAGACAAAGCCAGGATAGATCTGGCTATTTCAGAGCGGAATGAAAGAGACACAGCCACAGCCTCTAGGCCTAGCCAGTGCTCTAAGCTTCAAGCCCTGCTCTGAGATCACAACCATAGATCAATTAATCATGAGCGCATGCGTGCGTGCGTCAGTGCGTGCGTGCGTCGTACGTGTGTGCACTCCGTGCACCAGGACGCCGAGGCAGAAGAACAGGTAGTGTTGGGGAGGATGTGAAACTACCCTGCAACTTTGATGGGAAATCTGATGACCCTCTCTCGTTGGCCTGACCCGAGAAGCTGGTTACAGCTCCTGCCCTTTCGACAGAAATGCCTACAGAGCTGCTATTGTTTTTCTCAGGTAACAAATGCCAGTGGCCTGGGCCAGCTAAGCCATCCTGGAGCCCAGCTGCTTCCGGGCCATCAATTGAGAAGGGTGCTTTGTTTTAATTGTCACTTTTGTTGTTTGGAAGGATGCTCTTTGTCTGTGGCATTTTCTGGGTAACCTTTCCTTAAGAATTGCATGCAAATGTCCCAGCAAAAGGTTGTGATTGGTCTGGAAAGGTTATCTCCATTCGTCTAGACTGCTGTCTTTACAAAAGAAAGTTCAGGCAAGGAGCCCAGGGCTGGGGTGCAGCAGAGGAGAAAGGTCATCTGGTCTACACACCTGCGTTCATTGGGCCCCACCTGCAGGTGGCTGCTTCCTTTTGCTTCTGGCCTCCCACATTTTACCTTGGCCTAGAGTAACCCTGCTGGCTGAGGCTGAGGCACCATCCCAGAGCTTCCCCCAGATTGCCTGTTTCCTCAGAACAGGCTCTCTTTGAGCAGATCCAATACATCCTCCAGTTGCCCTGAGATAAGCCATGCAGAGGAATCACCCCTCTGAACAACTGAGGCTCTGTTAATAGGTTCTTAAAGGGTTTGTTGAGAGGACAACGTATTAATGATTCACCCTCCAAACAACTCTATTTAAATAACTGCCTTTTCTGAACCAAAAAAGAAAAAAAAAAAAAAACATCTTTTGGGAAACTCGGTGATATTAATGTGTTCCTTATTACCACAGAGCACTCTGACAACTCTTATCCCCAGTCTCAGGCTGGCAATGGGAGAGAGATGGATTTTTAATGAGACATACTCATTTAAACTGCTGAAGAAAAAGGCTTATGCTGTGATTTATGGGGGGCACGGGTACGGGTGCTGGCGCGTGCCCCTTTGCCCATTCACTCCCAGTGTAATCAGACTGTTTCTTTTCCTTCTGGAAGCCTTGAGGCAGCATAATTAACCTTAGAGGTCGCATGGGGCCAGGGCGGGAGAGAGGGAAAGCAGGGAGCATGGAGCTGGTGGACTGGGCTGTGTGTGAGGGATAGCAGAGAAGGTGAGAGAGGCGTAAGGGGATTGCAGCAGGGGAGTGTGAACTTCTAATGAATCATGTCAGCTGTTGACTTGGGATTCACAACAAACAGCTGCATGTGCAAGCCTGGGCCCTATCGTTGGGGAAGCAGGTGGTGGTTATGTGGTGGCAGGCCTGCCCCAACTTGCCTCCATTAGCTGTAATTATGCTATGACTTCTGCTTGAGGGCAGCAAGGAGCCATCAAGGCCTGCAGAGACTACCAGGGCCCACGTTTTTAGCCGGTGGTCAGTCAGCTGTAAAAACGGGCCACAGTTGGCAACAACAGGAGGAGTCTGAGGCTCGAAGTAATTTTTCTTTGAAATCAGCTTCTAAATTGCAGGAAGTCCAAATAAATTGACACATTTACTGGCTTTAGCTCCTTCTCCCTTCCTGCTTCATTGGCTCAGCCAGGCCTGTCCTTGCTGGAGCAGTTCTGGGTATGGGGATTGGAAGGTGAGCTCCTGCCAGCATGAGGCGGGACAGGGCTCTGATCTGTTTGGAGGCAGCTGTAAACTGGGTGCTTAGGTCATGATTTCTCTGTGCACACATATTTTCAGTGCTAACATTAATGAGTACATTTTAACTTACAAACTGAAAACATTTTTTACAAAAGAAACCTATAACTACAGGGGGAAACCCCTATAAGATGAAAAGTAAAGAAGTGCCAAGTGTTTATTCTAAGATAAATACATGTACCACAATGTAGGCTCTCTCCCTAATCCATCCTCCTGTGTAGAGAGAGCCACCTTGTAGGCAGAGGAATTCTCTTCTAATTTAGCTGGTTTAAAGTCTGGGGTGTTTACTTCTCTAATGAAAACTGAAATTAAATGACAGAAGAAGGCCCTCATGAGTTTAGCATTTGATTGGTTGCTTAGCATTGACAGCAACACCTTCACCACTAGGATTTTGAACTGCAGACCTGACTGGGCAGTCTTGAAGTAGTTAGGAAGGAATTGTCATTGACATGTCTGTGCAGGTAGATTGCTTATAGACGGAGCTGCAGGTGCAGGCATGAATTCAGATCCCAGTTTGGCTACCTTCTGGCTGAGTGAACTTGGGGGAGGAACTTTATCTTTCTTAGCCTCAGTTTCTTCATCCATCAATGGGGATAATAACTACCTAATGTTTAGTTTGGGATTAAGTGATGGCAATAATAGCAATAGCATACTGTAAATTCTTAGTGAGTGTCATCATTTAACATTTTTAATCATTGCTGAAGATCAACATGATTGCAATTTCCATTCTCGATGCTGGGAATGCTTAGGCGTTTGAAGAATCATCCTTGACGTGAGCTCCAACTTTCTGTCTTCCCATCCTCTATACAAAGTTGAAAAGCTGTCCAGGTTGGGGCCTATCAGCTGCCCCAAATGGGCCTTTTGAACTTTGACTTCTGCTCCTTTGTTAGTGTCTTCCTCCTTCTCCCTCTACTCCCCATCTATCTTCACACACTGGCTGAAGTCTCACCTCCTCTGGGAAGCTTTCCCTAAAGTGTTACCCATAAGGATTCCTAGAGTATTCATTAGCACTCCCTGACTTTTACCAAATGTAACACTGGTATTAATTAGCTTTAGATGAATCCATGTCACCTCTTAAGCCAGATGGCTACAATTTTCAGGGCATGAATGTGGTTTTTTTTGTTGTTGTTGTTGTTTTTTTTTTCGCATTTTCCTCAGTACCAGCACAGCATCTGGTTCAAAATAGGTATTCAGTAAATGTTTGTTAATTCATAGACTATTGTAAAAATACAAAGTGGGCTGAAGACTTGTGCAAAAATCAGAATTTGTTTTGATTGTCTTTGGCAGTGAGTCATTCAACCAAAATTGACTGAATACCTATTATTAGTACAGGAATAGGGTAGTGAACAGATCACAAGGTCCCTGTTTCCATGGGCCTTACAGTCTCATGATGGTCATTAATGAATATGAATGCATTGCTTTGGGATTAGTATTTCTTATACAGGTCGGAGTGAGGGACCTGGAGATGGAAGGTCACAGATCTCTTAATAAGTGTTATGGTGGTTTGTACTGTAGCTACTTAACTAAACTGGAGCTACAGTCTCGAGCTCCTGTCCTGCATCTTTCTAGGTAAGCCCTGGCTGCACGAGATAATTTAAATACAATTTGGAAAGTGGAGACAAAGCAAGAGCAAGAGCAATAGGTCTTAAGCTCTGAATATGGGTGCAGGGCGCCATGTACTATAGCAGCTTGCACACATCGATGCTACACTGCTGGCTCACCCAAGTGGCTCTGGCTCTGCCGATCTTCCAACTCCCTCAGATTTTCTTCAGCTTCTCCAAGTCCTGGGCCAGGTGTATGAGCAGCTCTGTAGCATCGGGTACCACCTTCTCCTGTTGGTCATGCACAGCATCAAGGTGGTAAGAGACAGAAACAGTTTCCAGTTTTATCCTTAGGTTCCATGTGAGTCTCAGTTCATCTTTGCATGTTCCATCTTTTCCTTTCTTTTATCCACATCAACTGATGGTCTGGCTGGCCTGTAGAAACTGCAGCCTTCATAGACTGCATCATTAGGTAGTCTGAAGTCTCCATTGCAGAAGTTCTAACTCCTACAAACTCTAACAAATCCTATTTTTAAATCATCCACAGCATTTTTGCTTCTCTGATCACACTCTGCCTGATCCATTGAGTATAGCAGATAACACTGTGTGCAGGTACAGACCGTGGTCACACCTTATCTAAGAGAGTTCACATGCAAATGATGAGGTGGGGACCCTTTAAAATCCCCATTTCAGAGAGGAGGGACTGAGGCGTTTACCACTCCCTCTTTCTCCTGGCCTGTTTAGGTTGGGGTTGGGGTTGATGTAGAGATGATAAGATTTGTGTACCTGACCACAACTGGAAGAACAACCTGTTCATCACAAAATTGGCATGATGAAGATGCAAAAGCTGCTTCAGGTTGCCAAGGCTGGAAGTGAGAGATGCAGCAGTGTCCTTTCAATCCAGCAGATATTTATTGCCTGGCTTCTGTGAATTGGCAGTGGGAAGAGATACCAGAGATTCCCATTTCCCAGATTCGGGGCGATGCATTTACCTTCAAAGGGGCAGCAGCCATACTTGGTTTTTTTTTTTTTTTTTGAACACCTGCAGCACCTGGTCTTCCTAGGTGGTCTCCCATCCAAGTACTGACCAGGCCCGACCTTGCTTAGCTGCCAAGATCAGACGAGATGGGGCACATTCAGGGATCAGATGAGATGAGGCATGTTCAGGGTGGCATGGCCATAGACCGTACTTAGTCTTTGAATAATGTGGCCCATGGGCCAGCGAAGGCTACAGACATTTCCGTAGGAGTGGTGACTTGAGATGCAGCTCTGGAAAGCCATTCCTGCACTGCGCAGGGGCAGACACACAGCCATCACTGAGCAGCAAGGCTGTGTGGATCTGAAGTGGGATGATTTGAAGAAAAACATCCAAAATTGAAGTAAAATATGCGACAGTGTACATATTCATGTGAGAAAAACATGGGGATGAGGAGAAAGAAAATGGAAACAGCAAATCTCCCAAGGCGCACTTTTATAGAGTGATAAAATGAAACCTCAATGTCTATCACCATTCAAAGTGCCATAATTTTATCATCCTTCCCACGCAATGCTGTGCTATTTTGGGTTCTGTTATTTTTTTCCCTCTCTCACCTCGGTATGCCCAAGATGTCTGACAAATGAACGTGTAAGAAAATGCTTTATTTTCCCCAGCACGGGTGGAGAATTTATTACAGGAAGCGCATCTCAGAGCCTACTGCCTCTGTGTCATCACGCTCTACCCTGCAAAAGATTTTGGCTGAGAGCAGAAGCCCAGTTAATTTTCCTGATATGGTCTTGTGCCCAGGAACTGAAACCCTGTTGCTCTTCACTAGTGTGATTCTTTTCCTTAGCCACAGATCTAAACAGAACAGAAAAGAATGCCAGCTACACTTTTACAAAGACAACATACCGCCCCTCTCCCTCACAGAGTGTGCCAAAGATTTCTATGTTCTGCTTTGTCAATTTCCTTTGTTAAAAAAACAAGACCAAAAAAAAACCCCAAAACCAAAAAACAAAAAACCCAAAACAAAAACAGAAAAAAACTTGCAACTCTTGAGGATAAGGAAGGAGAAGGTGGAGGAAATGGAAGCATCTGATGTTATCTTAATACCATCTGTTCTCTTAAGTTAGATATTTAATCGAATGAACAATTGAAAGCCTGTATAAACGAAGAGACTGATGATCACCTTCATACATCCCGTTCCTTCTCTCACTGTCCTTTCTAGCCAGGCCTCCTCCATTTCAGGATAGCTGAAACCTTCATCTCTTGCACACACCTTCCCACTCTAGGGGAGGCCAGAGCTTCAGGCTGGGTCCAGGCAGGCCCTGATGTTGCCTTACCTCTCGACCTGCGTTGTCCAGGCTAGTGAGGTGCCAGCTGTCCTTGATGTAAGTCATTCTGCCTCTAACCCTGGGGCTGGGACAGCCCTGAACAGAGCACACCAACGGCCACGTTGTTTTGAGAATGGTATTTTCAGTAATGGGTCAAGCCATTAAATTCGAGGAAAGAAGCTGCCATCTCTCTCTGGCAGGGCTTGCTTTGACTGAGACTCAGGGTACAGGACGTGGTCGTAGACTGGTCACTAGCCAGCTTGAGCAGCCATCTGCAGAGATCGAGTCATATCTCTTTGGAACTTAATGATACTTCACCTTAAAAAGAGAATTGAGCCAATTTAGGGCATCAGTTTAGGCGCATCCTAACTATGATAATAAAACTTTGTTTCCCTAGGAGAGTTTTGCAGCAACGGCCAAAGGGCTACTGCCTGGCTTTAATATTTCACTACCAGCCCCTTTTACTTTTCCTAGCAACCCCTCCCCCCACCTCCGCCCCAGGCAGATGGTCCTACATCCTGCCATTTATATATGTCTTCGTGAGAGAATCAGACCTAAATGAGCCCTATGCTTGCAAGATTTATTTTACAATATAATATGCATGACTTCCTGTTTCCAAACCATTTTCAGTTCTTCCTCACATGATTCTCCTTTGATTCTTTAGCTGGATGTTTTACTCTTCCTGTGCAAGCCATGTGTTTCTCTGTCGCTTCTAAGACCACATCATTTCTACCTGGAAGGCTTCTCTGATAGTTTGAGTTTTCCAAACTCATCCATTCTTGAGTGATGGAAGTGTCATGGCAGCTGAGTTATACAGAAGCGCTCATAGTTCTTCTCTTTCTTGATGAAAAATTTGCAATTTTTACACTGTGACAGAGCAAATGGAACTGTGACTTATGATTCACAATTTATGTAGTTTGACAGTTCTATCATGTTTCTCACCAGCACAAAGCTTTATTGCATTCAGCTTCATGGAGGGAAGCCTGCAGAGGTGAGGATAGGCACTGTGCCCACTTTATCCGTGAAGTCATGTTTATGGCAGATGTTTGTTTATTTAAATTCATTCACTCAACCAAAAAGTATTCTTTGGGTGGGGCGGGAGTCCCAAGTTGCTTACAGAACTGCAGGAAAGACTAGGTCGACTCAGGGATTTGACTGGGAAATGAGGAGGGGAGGAAGTCTTGAATAAATTAGAAGAGTCAAAATCCTGCCCAGCAATAGCTTAGATGCGATTGTAATGAAGCATAAAATTTCTGTATTTTGTGATATATTCGACCTCAGTTAACAAGCACCAGAAAATAAGATGCGTGTCCCTGCTGAGCTGACAGCCCCAGGCAGGGATCCAAATAGAGCCCAAAGCAGCAGCCAGCCACACAGGGGCTTCATTTAGTTTTCTTTCAAACCTGTGAATACAGGAGATTTCTGTTGAAAGCAAGTATGATTACACTGGTTTAAATCATTTAAGGACCCAATAAAATTTTGCAGAGTTGGTTGTGGTATTAAGATGAGGCCACTACAACTTGACTTTTCTACCTGGTTAGGACAATGGGAAGGGATCTGTGTCAGGGGTTGAGTTGTGCGACAGAAATAAGTTCCCTAGCCAGGCCCTTTGCTCTCAGGCTAGAAAGTCAATGTTGAGTTGTGTTTGGCTAATACTGCCCTCTCACAAACTGGAGGTTCTAGATTATGGGGCTGGGGGCCAAGTCTCACACCATAACTGAGGTCATCCCAAGTGGTGGTCTCTCTCCATGGCCTGAAAGCTCCTCATCCAAAATGTAGGGTCTCCTTCCTTGCCTGAAGTACTGTCACAAAGGGCCATTTCTCTACTTAACCAGGGGCACACTGGCCCTCTTCAGGGCTGGGGACACCCAGATCATAGCACAACCAAGAGAAGACCCCAGACCCCAATGACTACCTTGCCCCTAGCCTAGCAACCACTTACATGACCCTCAGGAGGTGTCAGACTAAGCCATTTAAAGAATAGCTAACCTATTTCTTACTTATTGGATGACAGACTTGGTTGGGAGTTCAGAATGAAGGGGCATCTGGCCATGTCTATCTGCATTTTAAAGAAGTTTACCCTTGGACCAAGGAACCCCCACTTCCAGGCATCTATATCCAGATATACCTGTGCATAGCCAATGATTAGAATCAACCCAAGTATTCATTAATAGGGAACTGGGTAAACAAATAAGGGTACAGCTACATAATAGAATACTATGATTCTATAAAAAATAATAAAGTAAATTTGTATGAATTTGTATGGAAAGATCTCTAGAAAATATTGTAAAGGGAAAAAAGCTAGGTGCAGAAGAGTGTACTGTATACTACTTTCTATAACAGTGTTTGTCAACCTTTTTTAAATTATCACCCCCCCCAGAAGCCTTTTTAAGACATTTTTTTCCTAATTACCTCCCCCCATGAAATTTCAATACTATGTATACTTGTATATGTGCTATATATATAATATAAATCTGTGATTTATAATAAAAAGAGTAAGAATTTTTCACTTCCAAAATCCAATTTTCACCCCCTTGGGGGTGATATCACCCCTGTTGAGAATGTTTGTTCAATAAGAAAAAGAGAAAATAAGTATATTATATAACTGGAAGAAACATAAGAAACGAATAAAAATGGTTGCTTATGAGGAAGGGAGAGATTGGGGAGATGAGGACACACGTGTGAGCAGAATTTCTCCATGTATTCATTTTTATGTTATTTTTGTTTTTGAGCTATGCAAATATACTTCCTATTCAAAAAAATTAAAGTGAAGGACATATAAATTCATTTTTTCTAAAGTCTAACCAACAAATGAAGGACCTCAGAGGAAATGCCAAACCAAACAAGCATCTCCGTTAGCACTGTTCTCTAAACTAAGCCGAGCCCTGCCCAGGCTGGAGGCCGCCCGGCAGAGCGCCGCATCCGGCAGTACCACCCTGGGACCGCCACCCCTTAACAAGAGTCTTTTGTCTTCTCAGGTTTATTTTTCAGCACAAAAGGAAACCGAGAGTATATTCTGCACTCTTATAAGGGGTATTTGGGCATGGGATAGCTTTGAAGATTGTAGCTTCTACTTTAAAAGCATCAGGGTGTTTCAAAGCTGGAGGAAGAGGCTGCACAGGAGCTGTGAGGAAGCATACACCAGCCTTTCCCAGAGAATGTGAAATGAAGGAGGAAATTAGTTCTGCCCTCTCTTCCTCCCGTGATACACACAGGCTCTAGCCAGGAAGGGACCAGGATGGGGCAACACAGCTCTCGCAGTGAGAGGTGAAAGGGCAGAGATCCTGGGCGCACTCAGCTTCCCAGTCACCTGGAACTGGCCAGGTCAGCTTCCTCCAACAGCCTGCTTCCTCCTCCCAGGGAGATTGCTCTAGAGGAGGAAAGGCCATGCTTAAGGTTGATTAGTAGACCAGAAATTTCATTGTGGTATTAACAAAACAAAACAAAACAAAAAATTGGGTTCACACTTCAGTGTATCAGCAACTTTATTTGACTGTGTAATGAGGCAAGATGATAAATAAGGTTTGCACAATTGTGCCTTTTCCTTTGCTTAAATATCAAGGACTGCAATGCATGTTTAGAATAACTGGCTGCTTCCAACTGAGTTTTGTTTTTTAAATGCCCTAATAAGTTACCTAGGGAGGAGAAAGTCAGTACATTTAGCTCAAGTCCTGGTTGTTTCCCCTAAGCCTCAGTTTTTCCATCTATAAAATTAGTACAATAATACCTACTTTATCTACATGATAATGTTGTTGTGAAGAGTGAATCACTGAATGTAAATAATGTTTCATAAGCGTAAGATATTGTCATTGCTAACATTGATGTTTCTAGAAGAGGAGGGAGTCTTGTTTTTGAGATCTCAGGAGAGGACACTGAGCAAACTTGAGCTAAATTGAAATGTCTGCTCCATTGAAAGAGATTCTAGAACAAATATTTCCCTTCCGTGATGTGGATTCATTTGTCAACTTTTTCAGAAACACAGAAGACACTTATGAGTGGATAGTTTAGATATCTAGGGTGTTATCTGCAAAAAAGCAGCTTTTGATGCTGGAATTTATGCCTCTGGCCACTATCTTCCTTTTGGGCCTCAGGTCTGTCACTTAACTTTCCTGTTTTCTCTTTTTATCTGTACCTGTTGCTCTTTGAAATACACACTGGGAAAAGCAACATGTCTCAGGAAGCAGAGCAATATTTCTTCCTGCTAGGTCACACCAATGCTGAGGTCTAGACTGTAAACATAAAGATGTTTCTCTCAGAACTGCCCTGTCCTTCAGCATCATTTTATATCATAGTGAATTTCCCTCACACCTGACCACCTGACTAACATAGGTTTCTGACAGAATAAGCTGAGCTTTTTTGTTTTAAATCTAAAAAATTATATATGCTTATTGTAGAAAAAGTTGTAAACTTAAAAAATTTGCAGAAGAAGGAAATAAGCATTACTCAATCTCACTACTTAAAGGTATGGAACGTTAACATCTCAGTGTATAGACATCTATGTATTTATTTGTATATATGCATATATGTGTGTGCGTGTGCGTGTGTGTGCGTGTGTGTGTGTGTGTGTGTGTGTGTTACCTATCTACTCATCTATCTAGATCACCGGTGCCCAACCTTTTTGGCACCAGGGACCAACACTCCTATGAGAAAATAATGCTTGATAATCTGAAGTGGTGCTGAAGTGGTGATGCTAGCACTGGGGAGTGGCTACGGATTACAGAAGAAGCTTCACTTGCTTGCCTGCCACTCACCTCCTGCTCTGCGATCCAGCTCCTAACAGGCCATGGACTGCTGTCAGTGGCCTGGAGGTTTAGGACCCCTGATATAGATAGATGGATGGGTAGGTAAATGTAAAGAGAAATAAATAGAGATGTATGCATATACATGTATATATTTTTTATATGTTTGTGTATTTGGGTTTATATAGTTTTGTTCATTTTAGTTTTATACATAAATAGTTTTATGCACAATACAACACTATGGTGTGATCTTCTCTATACCTTTTAAAATTTTTGATAATACATTGTAAGCAACCTTCCATATTAATAAACATATTTCTTATGCATTATTCTTAGCTTTCAAATTTTAAAAACTATTTTAATTTTCCACTATAATAAACTTGATGAATGACGATACTTGCACAAACTCTTTGTTAAACTCTTAATTCTTTCTTTAGCATAAGTTTTAAAAGGTAGACTTACTTGCTGAATTGAAGATCTGCATACTAAATGCAAGAGGCTGTACCCATCTGTACTTTCATCAGCAATATGTGACGGTGCCTCTTTGATTTTTATCTTATTTAATCTTGCCAAATTGTATTTTTTAACTATACTTTTCGGGTGAAGTTATGCCTTTTCTTATGTTTTTCTTTTTTTGCAACATGCTTAATATTGTCCTGTGCCCATTTTTTCAAAGAAGGTCTTTGTTTTTTTCCTGTTGATTTATAAGATCCCTTTATTCTTAACAGGAATTAGTTGCCCAGTCCAGGACTTAGCATTGTTTTGTCCTTTCTGGTATCTGTGTTCTGTATCTGTGTGTTCAATTTTCCTAAACTCCGTGCAAAAAGATGCTGAACTAAATAGCCAGTTAATTCCCCATTGCATTGTCCAAAATTTTCTCTGCAACTCAGTCAGAAATTTCATTTCTCCCAGCCAACTAAAACAAGGCCATTCCGAAGGCTTCAGTAAGGTTGTTCCCATTTCTCAAGTTTTAGCTCAAATATCACCTTTTCCAGGAAGGTTCCCTGATATCTCTAGATCTCAATGCTCTCCTTTTGCCTTTTCTTTTGAACTCCCTGAGAATTTGCTGTTTCCGTCCCATATTTTAGCAGTTTAACTCTCATTTCTTTTATATAATTAGTGTACACACACACATATATATACATACACACATATACATATATATTTCATTGACTGATAAAGGACCCAGTATTGTTTTTAAAATTTATTTTTAATTACAGTTGACATACAATAGTATATTAGTTTCGGGTGTACAACACAGTGATTAGACATTTTCGTACCCTACGAAGTGATCACCACAATAAATCTAGTACCGGTCTGCCACCATACATAATTATTACAATATTATTGACTCCATTCCCAATGCTCTACTTTATGTCCCCCAGAATTTTATAACTGGCAGTTTGTACTTTATCCCCTTCACCCATTTTTCCCCTTTCCCTGCCCCCTTTAATCTGGCAGCTATCAGTTCTCTATATCTATGAGTTTGTTTCTCTTGTTTTATTTATTCATTTATTTTGTTCTTTAATTGCATATATAACTAAGATCATGTGGTATTTGTCTTTCTCTGACTTATTTCACTTACTCTCTAGGTCCACCTATGGTATCATAAATAGCAAGATTTATTCTTTTTTTATGGCTGAGTAATATTCCATTACATGTATGTACCACATCTTTATTTGTCTATCTGTGGATGCCTAGGTTGCTTCCATAGTTTGGCTATTGTAAAAACTGCTGCAGTGAACATAGGAGTGCATATATCTTTTCAAATTAGTGTTTTCATTTTCTTCAGATAAATGCCCAGAAGTGGGATTGCTGGGTGTCAGTGCTGAACTGATCAAGAAGGGAAGGTTTTGTTGGTGAGACGCCCGGTTGAAAGAATGGACGAGGAGCCAACATGAGAATGAAACAGCAGGCACCAACTTTATTGCCGGGAGCATGCGCTTCTATGCTAGGAGACCGCATGGACTTCATATATGTCAGAGAACAATAGTGGTATTCTGCCACACATGCATGATAAACAATAAGCTGAGTCATTCTTGCATAAGTTAGGCACAGGCGCCTTACTACATTAATGTAACATTTAAAATCGGGAGTCCTATCCCTAGCTGTGAGCCCGGATCACAGATAGACCTGGGACCCACATTGGGTCATATGGTAGTTCTGTTTTTAATATTTTGAGGAACCTCCGTACTGTTTTCCACAGTGGCTGCACCAATTTACAATCCCACCAACAGTGCATGAGGGTTCCCTTTTCTTCACTTCCTAACTATCACTTGTTTTTTGACTTATTGATGATAACCATTCTGACAGGTGTGAGGTGATATCTCATTGTGGTCTTAATTTGCATTTCTGATAATTAGTGATGTTGAATATCTTTTCATATATCTATTGGCCTTCTGTATGTTCTCTTTAGAGAAATGTCTATTTAGGAAGGACCCAGTATTTCTATTATTTCTTCTAAATGTCTTTTAGAGATGGGGACAGAGATGATCAATTGTTAACTATTGGCTAATTGACTGATTGAGAAAGAAGGCCATGAGCAATATTTCTATGCTCAAAAGAAAAGCTGGAATACATAAGAATATAGACAGTAACTATCAGTTCTGTGTTTTTTCCCCCATATGTTTTCTTGTGAATCATATGTAATATCCTACTAAATCAGAGAGCAATTTACTTAAGGGAGAAGTTGCATAGGCACTCCTAATTGCTATCTGGTTTAGCTTCATATTGTTTATGCTTCTCAGGGAACCACATGAAAGTGGGTAGCACCTTGTTTTTGTCTGAAATACTTCAGAGGAGATGTAGGTACAGTCCATTGCCAGAAAGCTTGTCCCTTCAACAATTATGAGTACTCAAGGGGCCCAGAGGGTTGTGGAGGGTGCTGGAGGGGTGAGTATCTAAGTATCCAATTGGTGAGGTCCTCAGTGTGTTGGAGGAAGAATGAGGCTCAGTTCATTCAGAGTAAGTAATCTAGCAAAACAGCCCTTTCTTTTGCTGCTATCGAAGCCCTCTGGTAGGTAAGACTTCAGTGATTTGTTATGATAAGCCTTTGAATATTTGTTTTCATTTCCTGAGAAGAGGTGCGTGGAGGAAAGAAAGAAGAAGAGGGAGGGGGAAGTTCCATCCCTGCCATGGGATAAAAAAAGAATGTCCACAGATTTTGAGGGACTTGAGGGGGTCTCAAGGTAGCAGTATTAGGAGGAAATCCTCAAGATCCAAATCCTAAATCTGACTCTGCAGTGGGGGCTCCAAGCCTTTTCATTCCTCTTGACCTTTTCATTACTCAGCTTCAGTCAATACAACAGGGAAAATAGAGGCTGTCTCTGGTACTAAACAGGAACATAGCAAGAGTAACATGACATGAGTATTGAGGTTTCATGATGATATCTATAACTGTTATTCAGTATAGTAATGCTATGGTGAAATTTATGATTATCTGTTTTCAGAGAGGATCCAAACGCATCTTAATGTAGACACAGGAGGCAAAAGTGGGTGCCATTCCACCATCTCTTATCTCAGACAAAGATGGGTAATCTGTTCCAGACTAGAAATGGTGCTCATGGAGGGGCCAGAATTATTGCTCAGATTGGTAGATTCTTCATTACAGAATGAGGAAATCTCTTCTTTAGCCTTAAGACCTCCTAGAGCCAGTCGCTCCGGATGCTGCACAGGCTGTGCTCTGAGAGGCTTCTGGGCATTGTTCGTATAGCTTGGAGGGAACAGAGAGGCCGGGGGTTATACAGTGTGGTGCCCTGTGGTTGCTCCTACCTACAGAGCAGACAGAGCAGAGCCAGCTCCTGGCTGAGTTTTGCCCTACAAATCTACTCTTTAAAATTTTGAAACAACAATTATAAATGGAATATTTTATATAGAAATGAAGATTTCCTGCTTCTCTTGAAAAATGAGCCTATCTAATGACGTTGGACACACATTCTCTCACGGCAACAAGCTGCTGGGGCTGAGTTTGCTCTCTGTTTAGCTTCAGTCCTTAGCCAATTCCAGTCACTTCACATGCCCGCCAGAGCCCGTATACAGAAGGGATGAAAAAAGCGGTTCCCTAAAGTCAGAGGTGCCCACTGCTGCCTCACTTCTCATACCCACTTAAGAAGCAGAGCTGGAAGCAGAGTGTACTCTTTAAAAGAGTTGTTTTCCACACTTCCCCATTCCTCCAAAGAAGCAGACGACTATGGTGAGGATGCACAGCACTGCCGAGAAGAGAGGATCTGGAAGACATCATAGAGATGACATGGACCTGAAGCTTTTCTTGATATCAAAAATTTTCCAGGTTTTATTCCCAAGTGGGACAGCAGCACAGCCCGGATGCTGTCAGCCTCCTGGGCTTTCATTGGAGTGCAGCGTCCAGCCCTCCAATGCCTCTCTGGTGAGTCCTACGGATTTTTAAGGACCCTCGGGACATCTATTCCGGAGAGACTAGAAAAGAGGCACTCCCAGGGTTCCTTTGTGCTTATGTTGACTAAATCCCCCTGGCTTCTGAAAAAAATTTTTTTTCTCCTTGCATTGGAAATGCATCTAGACACATCCTTTTGCATCTAGACACATCCTTGTGCCGTTTTCTACCAGCTCTTTAGGATTCCGCTGTTGCCATCTCTCCTGGCCAGGGCCAATGCTGAAGGTTTCTGTAGTTCTTGTTTATCTATAGGGGGTATTCTTTCTTTTAAGACAAATTATGTAGTGTACTCAGCTCAGTGTAAACTGTTAACATTCTTTTCCTGGGGCTAGTCAGCAGCCGAATACAAAGAGGCTCTGGAGTCTCTTTGCAGATTGCTTTCTATCCCGCGAAGACCCCTGTAGTTCTCCAGTTGGTACCTACTCCAGGAGGTAACTGAGTGTGTTTCCGCCCTTAGAAACCTGCTTTATGAGGGAGAAGGGCCAGGAAGAATGAGGCTGAGGGGGCAAAAACATCCCCTGTAAGTCAGGAAGAAAGTGCTGCCAGTTTCTGAAAAGCTAAATACCAGTTCCAGAGCCTCCTTGTGGCCCCTGTCTGCAGCTAATGCTCCAGGCAGGTGAAAACAGCTCATGGACTTCTGGGAGCAAAAGGTCTTGCTTCTCAGAGAGGAAGAACAGAGGATATTTATCTTCCTGGAGCAACAGTTCTTACCTATTTTTATGTCATGGATCTCTCAAGATAAAGCTACAGTGTTGGTAAGACCCCAATAGAGGACCAGTAGTAATCCTCATTGCCATACACATATGTGATGTAGATATGTTGCAGACAATTTAAGGAAGTTCCCGCTGACACCCAGCCAAAGACCCTGGAGTTTAGAAACCAGGAAAAATTTCTGGTGAGAGTTTTCCGTAGTGGGCAGCATGAAGGCCTGAAGAGCAATTCTCTACCCCAAGCTGAGCAGAAGGCGGAGACCATTTTCTTGATAATTTAGATAGAACTCCCTCCCTTCCCCCAATAGCCTTTACAGTCAAAATTCAACCCAAAAGTTTATGGTTTGCTAGGTAAGTGATACCTTCTCTGATGGCCCTGGACTTGGCCTGGAGAAAAGAGCAAAGGCCCAGAACTGTGGCTGTGGCTTCGTGCACAACTCACACTAGAGAGGATTTAGCAAAGCTGGGAAGACATGCTCCAGCCAACCAGGACTTGTGAACTAGAAAATAAATCCTGCAGCACTGACTGAGTTTGGCCTATGATAACAGGGTCCCCGTATGGCCTCAAAGCTGGTGTCTTAAAACTGATTTATCATGCAGACTGTGGGGAGACACAGACCCCCTCTGCTAGCAGAGAAAGGAATGCTTCTTGGCATCAGTTGGTACACATTTCTTTCTTGGTAGCAGGACAACTTCATGGACCTAGACCAAATCCCTCAGCAGTGTTATTGGTGGTGGCCTTGGCTCCAGCACAAGCACTTGGCCAGAGGCCTGGGGCCAGGCTAGTGAGGACAGATGCATGGGGGCAGCCTGAAGAAGCTGTAATCAGGGAAGGGGTTCTGCGGGCCTAGCCCACACCTTTGGAGTTATACTCAGTGCTTGAGGGCCAATCAGAAGTACAGCTGGGGAGAGTGTTTCAGTCCCACATGATTAGGACCCAGAGATGGCCTAAGTTAATCTGGAGAGCCTGGAGTTTATTCTTAACTCCTCCAGCTTCTTTCAGGGCCACCTCCTTTGACCGCCGCCTTGAATGTGTGTCTCTCTCTCATTATGGCCCAGCTCTGCCAATTGTGCTTTTTTAGTAAGAAACCATGTTTTGCACACCTCCTGCAATATCCTTATCTCTTAATTAAAACATGTCTATTAATAAAGTCCTTATTTGAGAATTGAAAATGTACTTTTACATTTGAGCTTCAAAATGGCCCTGCGAAGTGCAGACTTAGTACTGGAGTGTGCCTACTTCTCCCCATCCTTGCTCCCTGAGCTACAAAGAACCTGTAGAACCTTGGGTTTGAGGTTAAAAGGACCTGGGTTCAAATTGAGGCCCTGCCACAATTGCTTGCAAGATTACTTCTTTTAGTCTTTTAGTTACCATTCTGGGCCCAGATTTCCTTATGACATGTATAAAATCGGACTAAAATAATACATGGGGTTGATATGAAAATTAAATGAGAACACATGGTAGGTGTTTAATCATGGCAGAAATACTGGCTGTAATCTATTGAAAATCCATGCACCATGTTTTGTTTTTAGCTTGCTCATATACCACTCACATGGTGGCACCTCTTCAGAGCCATTTTCCATTAGATGATCCAGTGTGAGGTTGATGTGATATTGCCAGGACGTTTCCCAATGTACTCACATTGAAATGACCTGTCCTCATTTATTTTGTTCTTACACTGTTTTAAATAGCATGAACCCAAAGGGCACTTTCTATTCTCATTCACCTGGTGCACATTGCCAGGATCTCCTTGGTTAATCTTAGGTATGGGTTGGTGGAGCATGTTAACACCAAGGCAGTCAGACCTAAGCTGAGGATTTCACATTTTTCGAGCTATACTGAACCCATGAGTCTCCATTAAAACCTCTTACAAGCCCCATTCCATGGGTTTGTGGCTGTCAGTTCTACCTCTCCCACACCCACTGTTACTGGCTGCTTCCTGGTCACTCCTCTGATCGCACACTTGGTGGCTCCTTATCACAGAATCAAGCCTCAAATCTTGGCTACTTGATTGTACAAACGATACTAGAGTGGCTTAACATGGTCCATGGAGCCCACTAGAGGACGCTCTTTCTTCCTGTCATTCATGGCCTTTCTTATCAATAGCCCACCTTCCCAGATAGAATTCCCTGCTCAAAGACATCTCTCATCCCACAGCTGGAAGCAACCTCCCTCCCACAGAAGCCCCTAGCATTGTCTGTGTCTTTTGTATACCACTTATCACTTTGTACTTTGAAGAATATTCATTTAATCTAATCTCCCTGGCTTAGCACTTCTTCTCATAGAAATCTCCTTAAGGCAAATTCCTTTCCCAATTCATCTTTACAGATATCAAGAACAGTACTTTTCACATATTTCCAAATGAATTAGTGAATTAAATGGATAGATTAAAATCTTTTAAGGACAAATAAAATGGTGGAACTAGTTTGAATTATCGAAAAGTTAGAATGTATTTGAAGCAATGAAGTCATATTACTTTCAAGTATATATCTTCAACGAGGCTGATCTACTCTTGCTTCTTCGGTATCTTTAGGGAAACTTCTTTAATGAATAATTAAATTATTATTAATATTATATCAATTATTTACATGTACTTGGTACTTCTGAAATACTTCTCAGGTCTTTGAAAACAGTTCTTTTCCTCTTAAGCATTTTACTATTTCTATCTTCAAATCTAGTTATGCTATTAATTTCTTGTTCATAGATGATGCATTGATATATTTCAGTTTCACCCATCTGAATGACCAAAATACATTCTGGGAAACACCTGGGAAATGCTCCATGAAAACACCATATTTTGTGGCCCAGTAATTTTAGGAAATACTGTATCTATTCCTTACTCTTGAAGATTCCTAGTTATTAGTTCGTCATGAGAATGCTATATTATCTGTAGGCTTCTGCTTGAATTTAGTCACCATTTGTTGGATCCTCTGCTGGGTGCCAGGCACCCAGGCAAGGTGCTGGGAATACAAAGGTGCCTGAGACACTGTCCCTGCCCTCGGGATGCATCTGAAAAACCAATCATTAACAGGCAGCATGACGAAGGCAACACTGGTATGAAGGCAGCACACAGGAATAGTCCCCTCTGTCATCCGCATCTACTACCCAGAAGGGCAGGGGTCACTTTTGAAGCCTACTCCCCCATTGTACAACACCTCTCCCACTATTTGGGACAGACAGAGCTCCCCCTGCAGCTCAGCTTCACAGTCCACTATCCTCCCCATGCCTGCCTCTTACGACAGGCAAACTTCAGAGACCCCCCCTCCACACCCCTCTCTCAAGCCTTTCTACTAAGTAATTCTAGGTTAAACCATATGAAATTGCCAAAGGTCAACCATTTTGTACCTAAAAATGGCAATTTCATATGATTCGATTCAACATTTCTCCCTTGGCCTCTATGAACCAGAGGCAAAGAAACTATCCCATTTGGGCCCATCACTCCACCTCTTTAATAATCTTCAGCTTCTCCTCCTCTCCATCCTCAAATGGGAGTGTTTTCCACAGCTCCAACCTCAAGGTTTGGTTACCTCTTAATACTCAGAGCTCATCACTCACAGTTGCAACTAGCCACTTTCTGGAGAGACCCCAGAGCAAACCCTACCCTCTGCCCTGAGATACAACCCTACATATCCCACTGTTGGAGAGGTCCTGCCATCACAAAGAAAGTGATGACTGTGATCCACCTGTGATGGCCCCCTCACCCTAGAGCAAGAATGGACACAGGAGTGTGGATGGACGTGTGCATTCCCTTTCCCACTGCTGGAGACACAGCTGAGGCCCTTGCCTCTCCTCACTTCTGAAGGGCACCATCTGTATCCTTCCTACAATTCCCTCCAAGCAATAACAAGCTGAGGGCAAATCTCTTTGCAAAGATGTACAACTGAGGCCCTGAGAAGTAAAACTCCCATTTGGCAGAGCAGACAAGAGCCATGCTCAAAGCCAGAGCTCAAAAAAATCAGCCTGAATTTAAAAGAACAGAAAACGAGTTAAAAACCAGCTTTCTTGTTTGTAATGGCATAATTATCATGTTATTGGATGTCAACTGTATGCAATACGATGTGTGGGGTCCCAACAGACAAAGGGAGACTGTGAGGGCTCCCCCAGGGGAGGGGATGAGTTCCATAGCCATGGGAAAAATCATGTTAGACATCAGGATACATTTTGGCTTCAGTGACCTGAGGAATAAAATATTCTCATGTATGTCATGGTCACATTTTATGCAACGGATGCTTTTCTGAAGACCTTGCATAATTCAAGATAAATTTTCCCATAGTAATAAATGTAAAATCAGAGGGATGTGTTCCAGGAAAGCATAAATCTGTAATTACTATGTTGTCTTTTTGCTTTAAACTGCTTTTCCACCCTAGCATTATCTTTAATATTTTGCAGAGCCTTTTTCTACATTAAGAGCACGTCAGAGTGTGTGGACCAGTTTCGTTGTGGCATTTTACCACATCTTAACTTCCCTTGCAAGGATTTTGATTTTGGGGGGCTTTTTATCTGACTTAGTGTGAGGGATCTTATAGATGATAATACTATCATAGATTTTTAAAAGATATTAAATTATACCAGTGAAGGTTGTTATTAGCAAAATTTTCGCCAAGATACTAACAAACTCTGATATATGTGAACAATAAGACAGTTCACAGATTATAGATCCTGAAAAAAAGGATGGCAGGCATTTCCGTGGCCTAACATGGGGAAAAAAGTATAAACTGTTTCCAAGGACCTCTGCTGGTTCTGAAATTATTCAATTCTTGATGGACTTTATTACAATTTTGTACAATTCCTACTCCAATTTTGTATATAACATGAGACAGTCAAGTTATACTGTGTTATATCACATGGTTCAGATTTGCCGTGCCCATGCTGTGATAATTAAAAGGGATCTCATGTCCCTGACAGCTTACACTGGAAATTCTGCAGGCAGAGGGACAGGCCGGAGTAGAGGTGAGGGGAGGCAGAGATGAGATGTGGCTTCAGGGTAGGCTGGACCTGGGAGACAACTGGTAGCAAGGAATGGGAAGGAAGTTTTCCACCCCAAGTGCTGCCCTGCTAGTTGGTCTCCTCTGCCAGCAAGGAAGTGAAAGCCCATTTAACTGCCCCTTCTGCCCCAACACTCCAGGGGGATACTCCAGGTGAGTAGTTTTCCTGAATGGTTTTAGGGTAGTCGTTCTCAAAGTGTGGTCCCTGACCAGCAGCAGCAGCACCACCTGGAGGTCTGGTAGATTCTGGTTCAATGCCACTGGGAGTGGCCTGAACTTCTGCATTCCTAACAAGCTCCCAGGGGATGCAGGTGCTGTTGGTACAGGGACCACATTTTGAATAGCAAGGCTGTGGGATCCTGTTAGGGCTCATCTGCCCCCTCCAGCATATCTCTTTACCTATTTTCAGGTGCCTAAAATCCACCTTAATTGTTCCAACTAGAGCAGTCGTCCCCAACCTTTTTGGCACTAGGGGCCAGTGCTCCTATAAGAATCTAATGCTTGATGATCTGAGGTGGAGCTGGGGTGGTGATGCTAGCCCTGGGGAGCAGCTGCAAATACAGATGAAGCTTTGCTCACCGGCCCACCACTCACCTCCTGCTGTGTGGCTTGGTTTCTAACAGGCCACAGACCACCACAGGTTGGGGACTTCTGAACTAGAGAAAAAGTTAAACATAGCGAAATGACAGTTATCAGTGATGAATTCTTCCACAGGATGAATTGACTGATGAGTTGCAAAGATCTCTCTTCCTTTTGATGGGAGAGAGAGGATGAGGGCTCTGACTTTGACCTGGGAGAGAAGGCAGACAGAGGAATCTGGGGAAGCGAGAATCACTTTGAAGACTTGACTCTTCTGCACAGGGGCAGCTTAGAGTTCTAGCAGCCACCACCTCTCAGAATGTCTCAGGTTTCTTACTGCTTTTGTTATTTAATATGTCTGACTTCATAGAAAGAAGCTTTGTTTAGGGAGTGAGTTAATTGAGGCATCGAGGTATATGATATAGACCTTGCCCTCTAGGCATATGATACAATTTTTAACTGTTTCCAGAACAGGACTTAAGCAGCCCAACTCTGTGCAGAAACCACTGCAATTAGTTTTCAGTTTCTGAGTATTTTTTCATTCTGGACAGAGAAGCTGAAAATCATGAGGGAGTCTGCTTTCTTTTCCAAAAGCTATGGGTCCATTTCATGTCAGAATATATTCAGCTTCTTGGGGAAATGACATGATAACTAATTTTCACATAAAATTCATCTTGGTGTGCCCACAAAGAACAGCAGGCAACATGCAATAGCTGTGCATGGGATTACTGTGATTTATTTTTCTTCTTTAAACATTCCTTTTACTGTGGTTTTAATGATGTGTATACAATAAAAACATTCATTCTAGAGGTCGAATAGTCTCTGAACTGTTTCTATTGTGCATTGTATTGGTAGGGATAGAATAAGCTCATTATTCCCATACAGTCACGAGAGCGGAAAGTGATTAAACCTTTTGATAAGAAGATAAATGATAGGAAATCCATCTGAAAGCCTGCAGTGCCCTAGTCACAGTTTCCACACTGAGCTAGCACAAAGCCTGCCTTCTGTGCAGGGTGCCCTGGGCAGCCTCATCCTTCCAGCTGTTGTCCCATGTTGGCTGTGACACACTTAGAGTCCTACACCTGGGACAATAGTGTTTCCTGAAAGCAGGACCCTGAGGAGTGGTTAGGCCCCTGGTTCTGAACTTCTGTAATATTCATCACTCTTGGGACCATTTGTTCAGTGTTTGCTTCCCTGATGCTTTATGCTTCCAGATGTCAGAGAGTGTGTCTCATTTGCGGTCTGGCAAACGTGGGTACTTGGGAATATTTGTTGGATGGATGGATGGATGGATGGATGGATAGAAGGAAGGAAAAAAAGGAAGGAAAGGACGGAAGGAAGGAAGGAAGGAAAGGAAGGAA
>NW_006436298.1:39801160-39804408 GCF_000325575.1 Pteropus alecto
GGAGGAAGGAAGGAAGGAAGGAAGGAAGGAAGGAAGGAAGGAAGGAAGGAAGGAAGGAAGGAAGGAAGGAAGGAAGTTAGTTTGTCAAGCTTTAAAGTTACCTTCATTGAGTGTTTGGCCCTAGGCCAGACTTCTGTACAGACTGGTAATTGATAGACCAAGCATAAGTCATTTACCCCTCTAAGGTGCAAGCTTCTCCTTAGTGAAGTCGGGGGAAACCCATCTTTCTCAGGAATTTTATGTGCACAATAATAATTTATTTAAAAATTGAAAATTGTATCCACTGATTCCTGCACTCTCAAACAGCACAAAGCATCTTCAGTGTGTCTGTTTCAGATACCATAACTCACATTCAGGGCCTTGAAGGCACTCAGGGTACATGGGCCTCCAGCTACCAACTACCTCTCACTTCATCTGAGGTTGTGGCAGAGCAGTTTAATCCTAAGTATAATATTTGTGAAGCAGAGAGTCAATAAGAGATTATGGAAATACTGCTCCATTTGGATCAGAGCCCACCTGCCTCCCATTTCCATGCTTCTGCACTTCAGGTAAAGCATTGCATGATTAGAATTAGTGACTAGTAAAAAGGTGAAGGGGAATGAGTTTCAAATTTCTAGGTATAAAACAAATAAGTCATGGGGGTACACAGCATAGGAAATATAATCAATAGTATTGTGATAGCTTTGTACAGTGTCACATGGTTGCTGGATTTATCCTGGTGGTCACTTCTTTAGGTATATCAGTGTTGAATAACTATGGTGTACGGCTGAAACTAATACAATATTGTATGTTAGCTATATTTTAATAAAAATATTTAAAAAAAAATAATTAGTGACTAGCCAACTGCCAGTATAAATTCACTCATTTCATTGAAACTTCTGCAGTTTTGTGTAGCAGCAATATGAACTTCTAAAAAATCTAGTTATTTTTCTGGAAAAAAAAAAAAGCTTTCTTTTCTTATATACAAATCAATAAACAAAACAAAAGAAAAACTCGAAACTTCACATTAGACATTCTATTTATGCTCTTGATCTTTTGTCTGACAAATTAACAACTTTGTCACTTCCACAAGCCTTGTTCAGCTCTCTACTTTGGAATTAATTGTGATAGGTTGACAGAACTCCAGAGAGCGTTGAAGAATACATTTGACTCTATTGCCAGCTTACTCTAAATTTTGTCTCACTCATGTGGAAGCAATGTCACTTTGTAATCCTGAATCAGGAGTTTATCAAATTAGAGCTTTCTCTAATGTCAGAGTAAATTAGAGTGCAAATTATTTTCTTGAACAATACTAATAAAATGAGGCCGATGGTTTCATTTGCTATCTTGTATATGAAATGATATTATTTACATGGGTTTATTTTTAGCAGGTCCTTTACCTAGGAAGGCAGGATAAATTGAGTTTTTGGTCCCCAAATTTACCCTACCACTATTGGCTAATAAAATATAAAAAGAGGGCACATCATTGAAATTACTTTGGGGCCACAAAAATCTTAGGTTAGAAATGGAAAGGTGTAAGTTTTAATTCTGACTTTGACATTTAGTCACTGTCTCTGTGTCCAGAGTGGACATCATTTGCCTGCCTATCACCCATGTCCCTGTCTTCAAGTAACAACAGCTCTTTCCTACGTTTCCCTGGGGCTGTTCCTACACTCCAGTCCCAGGGGATGTATGTGCAAGGCCAGAGCATTCAGAGTCATGGTGATTAGTTCAGCACTGAACATGCGGTTTAAACCAGGTCAATGGAATTCAAGCTGTGACTTTTACTGAAGCTACTAAAAAGGTCTCTTTATTTTTGCTGGGGTTGTCCAGTAGATAGACTACAAGGCTAGAGCTTTTGGTGCCATTTTTGCCACCTCATAGAAAAGCAAATGCATTGCTAAGAAATGGAGAAAGATACATTTGGGATAACATTAATTGAGCACCTGGATACAGCCATACCTATACAAATAATGCTTGGACTTTTCAGATACGTGAGCTAGTAAATGTTCCTCTCTTTGCCTTTTTCTTTTTTCTCCCTTCTCTTCTCTCCCTTCCTTCCTTCCTTCCTTCCTTCCTTCCTTCCTTCCTTCCTTCCTTCCTTCCTTCCCTCCCTCTTCCTTCCTTCCTCCCTTCCTTCCTTCCTTCCTTCCGTCCTTCCTCCCTTCCTCCTCCCTCCCCCTCCTCCCTTCCTTCCTCCCTTCCTTCCTTCCTTCTTCCTTCCTTCTTTCTTTCCTTCCTTCCTTTGTTCCTGTTTCTGGTTTGGTTTTTTTCATTTGCAACCAAAAGAACAGTGACCTTAACAAATGTCTTAACCTCTTTAGTATATAATTGATTAAATGAAGTGGAATGAGGTTCTTTTTATCTAAAAGTACTTATGACTCAGATATACATTCTAGAGGCAATGAAGCACTTCTAGAAGTGTATTTATTCTGGGACACCAACTAAACATTCAGGGATCAGAGAGAGGCAACACATCTCCAAACTTTTCTAAGTTCTGCATCCAGGGAGCAGTGTGGCTTTCTTGTCATCATGGGCCATCCCATATGAATGGCTGGTTTGGTGAATGGTCTATCTGCTCTCACAAAGTCGGACTTGGACCAAAGGGTGGTACCTTAATCCTTGCTAGCACATTGCAGTCCCTGAGGGATATGTAACTGGTACATTGAATGACCTGAACTTGGTGAGATGCAGGTAGAAAATTTTACTCTTTCTCACCGTTGACCATTCAAATCTATTTTATCGACGAATTTTTACCCACCCATGGGATGAATGCTTGGGAAAGTCCCATGGCTTTTCCTGTTATTTTTAGATAATAAAAAATCTTCTGATTGCTTTAAGTTTTAAAAATAGTTTCATTTCAATAATTGCCATAATAATTAAAACTTCAAACTTAATTCAAAAATTAAATCTTCTCTCTCCTGCCATCTTGGGCCTGAGCAGCAGGTGAGAGAGAATGGTTGGATACTTCCCTGTTTCCTCCTCCCCACTTCCCCTGGCTGCTTCTGGCTCCTCCAGGGATTGGAGATGGTGGAGAGAGGAGAAGTGATGGTAGGAAAGGTAGTATTTGACTGGCCTATCTATAATCACATGGTTGTCTTCTGGTTTGACAGGTTCCCAACTGGGACCTTTTTGTTGGTTTTTGTGGGGGACATTCTCTTCTTGGGAACCTTCAACTGCAACAGGCATTATCATTTGTTAAAATCTCTTTTCTCCTCCAGTCCCTGCATATTCATCAGTCCGATGGCCCTCTTGGGTCCCATTTCCCT
>NW_006436298.1:39804434-39838610 GCF_000325575.1 Pteropus alecto
GATTTTGCCAAGCCAGTTCACTTCCTGGGGTCCCCCATCTAGGAAACTTGCCTTTGTGGACATGTAGTTAGCCCTCATGTTATACTTCTTTACTATACTATATATAGGCTTTGTCTCTTTATTATTAGAAAATGAAATAAGTCTCTACTATGCCACCAAGTTGCTTCAGGAAGCCTCTGCCTGTGGACTTCTTGAGATGACACAGGGGATACAGGTCAAACTCCCGAAGTGATTCTTTCGAAGCCCGTCTCAGCTAGGTTGAAAAGAGAGACGTCTCTCCCCTCCTTCTTGACCCCGCTGTAGGAGGGAACACCTGCAGGACTCAGAGCACACTATCACCTCTCTCCAACGAAAATCTGGCAGCTTCTGTAGCCTCAGCCCTTTTGAATCCTTTAGGGAGATTATGGTTAGGAGACAAATCTTTGCAATGGCTTGCATAAGTGTTCTAGCACCCCACTTCAGATAGGGGTTTTCTTGGGTCTTACTGTTCACTGATATTTTTCAGCCTCTGGGGCCTCAACCAAAACTGAGACATGAGTCCTATTTTAACATCTTGGACCATACTTGGGGGTCCATGTCAGAATTTTCTGGTTCTAATTCTAACTGTGAGTGCAATCTTCTTGGTGGAGGGGTCTCCCCTCCCATGCTTGGGCTTTTCCCCCAAATTACCTCTCTGTCTAGGAACCAGTAGGATCTGGGCCACAATGGTCCCAGGAGTGAAAGGTGCTTGCTTACCTTTCTGCAGGAGCACTCATTCAGCTGCCTTGTTGCTGTGGTCATTTGGGAAGATTTCAGTGGCATATGATGGGACTTACTGCATTCTTACCAGTAACTTGCATCATTATTTATCTTCTAACAAATTATTGGTCTAAATATCTTTGTGAGTTAGACTCCTAAAAAGAGGCCTGGAGAAGTTAAGTAGCTCATCCATGGTCACACCGCTCTACTGTGGCAAGAACTTGGAGTGTGACCATCAATCAGTCTATTACTCTGGCTTTCAGACCTTGCAAGCGCCTTTATAAGCTCATTATCATCTGTTAGAAATCCCTCTCCTGTTTTGCACACAGCAGCAGAGATGTCTGCAGATTCATATTAAACAGAATGTAAACATTTCCAGAATTCATTTCTATTTCCAGTGCTGAGGAGATGTTAACTTGAGAGTACTTCACTGATCATTTTTCCTCTAGCAGCGGTAATTGTTTTTGAAGAACTTGACACGCATTTCGCCAGGGCTCAGTGCTACTGAGAGGGCAGGGAGCAGTAAGAAACTGAATTCCGAGAGCCAGATTTGCATTGTGCTGTCTGAAGGGTGAGCTGAACACCCCAGTCCCATTAACAATAATGATAGGTGTGTGCTAAGCTCTTTCTCGTTGCCAGAAATATATTTCATCCTTTGGGGATCTGTTCTGATCCTTGGCCCCTCTGTGCACCCAGCCTCCAAAGCATTTGCTCTATAATTTATAAAAGATATGTGTGCACCTGGGTGCCTAGGAAAATTTAAAATAATTTAAAAGCATTCAACACCAGCCTTAAATTAAAGCTCCCCAAATCCCTTGCCTGGCAAGTGTAATTAAACTTAGATCCACACAGGTGAGTTTTTCAATACATCCTAGGGACCAGGAGGTCTGGGCTGGGTCTGAGGCCAGAGCAATTGCAGGGAAAGGAGGGAAAGAATAATCATACTGCAGACAGCACATGTCATGCTAAGGGCAGATCACAGAGTTCATAAATACAGCTTGGGAGAGCACCATTATTCCAAGATGCTCTACATTCCAAGGTGTTTAACAGACATCATTTTATTCATCTTACTCCACCCATCAAGGAGGATGACTTTTGTTTTCCACTCAGCACCCAGGCTAGCAAGGTCTGGGCTGGCCTGACCCTCAGCAGATCAAGAAGGGGAAGGAACCTCAGTTCTGCTCTGTGCCAGGGTCAGCTTGCTCAACTAGGAAAGGCTTTCATATGCAAAGTACTTGAGGTTGGGACCAGAATAATATGCTAAAACAATAACAACAATACTTTATCTTAGATTTTATTTTCTACAACAGTTATTTTTAAAACCAAGTCCCTGGAACATTGGGTACTATGAAAAGCACCAATTTTGGAATTCGAGGTTTGAATCTTGGCTCTGGTGAGTGGCTTCCAGCAAATCTTGTGACCTCTCAACTTCAGTTTCCTCATTCGTGGAGGTAGGGGGATAGCAGTGTTCACTCTGCAATAACTGTCTTAACAATGAAACAGAGCTGGACACTGTTATATTTCCAGGGTTTCCCTACCTCCATGGTACAAGCTGGGTAAGTTCAGATGATGCTGAATCCTTGGCACATTTTTTCAGGCTGGCAAATCATCCCAATCTTGCCCCTTATATCCAAATCTAAAAGCAAGGGTGCTTTATACACCTCAGGTAAATATATCCTTTTGTTCCAAGATCAATGGAGTTGGGATTCTGAAGAAACAAAATCACTCAATTTAGATAACAAAGAAAAAGAAGAGCTTAGGACCTGAATGATCCAGGTAATGGCTTTACCTGTATACTTAGTGGGACCAGAGGCCCCCACTGGGATGGTTCCTTAGAGTTTTGCAGTCATATACATATTATTAAATATTTTTATATTGTTTATATATTGACATAATATTTTGGACATACTGGGTTAAATAAGATATTAAAACTAATTTCACTGGCTTTTAAATTTTTTTTAATGTGGCTACTAGAAACTTAAAAATTACACGTGTGGTTTGTATCGTATCTATACTGCCCTAGAGGTGTTTTTTTTGTTTCCACTGCAAGAGGTAGATATACAGCAGGATCAGCTCAAACAAGGGGTTTTATTATCTGGATATATGTATAATTGCTCAGACCCCAACCCCAAACCTCAGAATCCAAACCCCAGTGTTGGTGCAGCTCAGGGTGACTGGATCTGGAAAGTGCTCCTAGGTCCACAGTAGCTCAAAGGCTTCCATCAATGGGGTCAGAAACAATCTTCAGTCTGCATGGTTCAACAACTTCTATTCATGGATCTTCTTTCTCTTCCCACTGCCAATGGATAGCCTCTCTCCAGATTTCCTATTCGTATTCCTGAGAGAGAGGATCAGATTGGCCTAGCCAATGTCATTTACAAGTCAAAGAAAGAGGCTTCAGAAGAAACCAGCCCTGCGGATATCTTGATCTCAGACTTCTACAGAACTATGACGAAATAAATTTGTGTTGCTTAAGCCACTCAGTCTGCAGGACTTTTTTATGGAAGCAAACTAATACAGCCTTCAAAGATGAACTTGTCCTGGGCCCATTTTTTCTGCATGCTCAGCCTGCCTGGGCTGCAATCTTGTGACTGAAGAAGGCAGCCAATGAGATTTCACCACCAGAAGCCAGACCATCCAGGTGTTCACTCCTCCCTGAAACAGTGGCTGGAGGCCGTGGTGGGAGCCCTCCCTTCACCCTTGCTATTGTGGCACTTCAGCCAGCCACTTCTTTCTGCTCCATTAGCTCCTGGAGGACGAGGTCTAGGTTCCACACTTGCTGTTTACTCTCTTTTCCTCCTGAGCTGGCAGCAAGAATACAAGGACTTGCCCTGGCTTCTCAGCAGCTGAGAGGCAGCCATTTTTGCTTTGAAAGTCACAGACCTGGGATCTGCAAGAATGACTACCTCTTTGGTGGAACATGTCCCAAAAGAGCAGATGGCAAGGATGTCAAAAGCCAAGAGAAAGCTTAGTTGTCATCTGAGGCCTCAAAACTTTTAAATGATTCAGCAAAGCTGGATACACAAAACTTTATCGATTATGCATCATAAATAAGTCATTTAATTGCACAATGTACTAATTGAATATTAATTCCTAGCAATATGGAGTAATTACGAACCCCACCCCATCCCCTTTCAAAATGCAGAGGCAAGCAGAATGGACTGCCCTTGAGAGGCCTTGCAGTTGGGGAAGAATGCCCAGATTATGTGAATGGGAGGCACTGGAGAGGTGAGGAATGCTAGGGCTCTTTAGTCCATTTCTGTACCTGTCTTTGTCTTCCTGTGACTGCAGAAATCTGGATGCGACAGCCTCCATCCCTTCTCTCTACTGAGTTTTTGAGTCCCAGGAAGGGCCAGCTATTTTGCTTCTAACACCATGCGACGCCCCTCACCAGCACTGGCACTCCGTCACCTCCAAAATAAGGGGCTCATCCAGAACCGATAGCTTTGGATTGTCTTGGAAACTTCCTTATAGAAACCACTTGCCAAATGTTGTGTTATCTTGAAAGAAAACTTTTTTAAAAAAAAAAATAAGAGTGACAGAGTAATTTAGTTTTTAAAAAGGGAGAGTGAGATGCTTACAGATAAGATTCACTTATAGTGGTTATCTCCAGGGGATGAGATCACTGGTAACTTTCCAGTTTTCTGCTCCATTTTTGGCATATATTCATTTTCTAATAATGAAGAGACGAAGCCTATGTATATCTCCTTTCTAACTTAAATCAGATGCCCTGCACCATGGCCATAGCTGACCATCCATACAAACTGCAGGATCTGGACCAGCATCCAAGCCATGTGACCTGCCAAGTCAGGCCCATCACTTGGAGTCTGGTCGCCAAACAGGCCTGTGGACAGAAAGAAGAAGCATCCATAGGAGGAAGATCCCAAATGTATCCTCTGGCAAGGGAGAGGCCCCCGGCAGAGTAGGCTGGGAAGCACAGCCTTGGCAGCCTGTCTCAGCCTATCTTTCTCTGCCCTTGCCTGACCTGTCTTTCTCAATGAGGTCTGATCCTTTGGGCGGGAGAGGAGCTGGTTTCCCTGTGAACCCAACAAAATATTCCTGTCTCTAAGGCCTGGAGGGACAGGGGTGAGAGAAAGTTGCAGCTTTCTGCTGCACAAACCACATTTAAGCATAGCGCCATCCCTGCACCTCCGCCCAGCCTGTTCCTAGAGGCAACCAACTCTCTTTCCTCCCACGGGGCTTATGCACTTGAAGGAGGAAGGAGGAGGGAAGTAGGGAATGAACAGTCAGTATTTGCCAACTGTGAGCCAAGTGCTATACATAAAATAATATAGCTGAATTGTCACAGGAACTCGGGGAGATTGGTGTGCTAACCTACTTTTAAACATGAGGAAACTAGGCCTAAAAATAGAAGAAATAAGTCAATGAACATCACGTAGCCAGTGAGACAGTCAAGATTTGAATCTAGTTTTCTGACTTTGAAATTCAGGCTTGTGGTTTTACTTCTGGTGCACCCTCAGGGTTACAACTAGTTCTAAGACTCCAAGTCTATTATTTTTTCTAAAATTTACTTCTGTTGTTGGAGAGGCTCTTTTGCTTGGCTTTGCTATAGGTATAGATATAGAGACATAGATAGATGGTCCATAGAGTGATATCCTGCAAGAGTAACTGAAAGGTGCCCACACTAGGGCTAGAGAACTGTAGATAAAATGGGTTGTGTGGCGTTGCCATCCTTCTCACTGAGGGTGGAGAGTGTCGTCTCTCCTGCACCAACTCCCCACTCCAGTCCTCTCTCACTATGGTACCTAGCACTTCTGTTCCCTTTAGTAGAAGTTAAAGTGTTGAATCACAGTCAAAATTAAGTTGTGAACAGAGGAGCCTTTATTATATGCCCTACTATGAAGTCTCCATGTGAAGTGTGTATTAGAATCACATAAGACATCACCACTGTGGCACACTTAATAATGTGACTCATTGTTCTTTGAACGTAGTTTAGGAAGTTCTGGTAAGTTCAACTGCCTTGTCACTATTTTTACATAGCCAAATGTGACGCTTCTGGGTTCAGCTGAGGGTCAGTCAGAGGTTAAGGCAAGGAAAGCAAAACTAGATACTCTGAGAAACTGATCCAGAGAAGCAGACCCCTTTGAAGATGTTACAGCAATAACTGGGGGCAGAGTTTACCAAATTTCCTTTCTTTCTCTGTCATCTTTATGATTTTTGACATTATAATAAATCCCTGAGGTATTATTTATTTTATATTTTAATTTAACTTGATTTTTAAGTATTTTGGCCTTATCTTGGGCAATAACATTCATGAAATTACTTACTAGTTATATCTGTTTCTAAAACACCCTTAAATTAGGACATGACAATTACAGAGTGTTTCTGTAGCACTCGTAAATCATCTGAAGTGCCACAATCTGGCAATCAAGGCCCAAGGGGACCAAGCATTCTTTCTTCTTCTGCGTGGGGCTCTCTGTACTCAGGGCTCTCAGAGCTGAAAGCTGCCAACTCCTACCCTCCCTGGTGTTGGAAAGGGCAGTGACAGTGCAATGGTCCCTGAGTTAGAGCCGGGCAGTGCCTACCCTCTGTGATGGGAGCTTCGTTTCCTGAGAACACAGACTTGTTTGGGTGCTGCTTTATGAACAGTTTTCTTCTTCTTCTGCGTGGGGCTCTCTGTACTCAGGGCTCTCAGAGCTGGAAGCTGCCAACTCCTACCCTCTCTGGTGTTGGAAAGGGCAGTGACAGTGCAATGGTCCCTGAGTTAGAGCCGGGCAGTGCCTACCCTCTGTGACGGGAGCTTCGTTTCCTGAGAACACAGACTTGTTTGGGTGCTGCTTTATGAACAGTAGCCATATTTTCAGAATACCAAATCAAGATGCATGGTTTGGTCACAGGATAGAATGTTTAAGCATGAGACAGTCCCAGAAAATATGGAGGGTGAGGTCGTTGTCCTGTCCTCAGCCTCGTGCTTAGGGTAATGTAGGCCCACCTGGAGACAGCTTGTGCCCTTTGTAGCCTTGCTGGAGGTTTATGGGCTGGCTTTAAAAGTAGCTATACACTTTCCAAAACTTTATGTGTGTCTTATTACTTGACACCCTGAGGCTCTTTTACAAGCTTGCACTGCTGTGGTCAACTCTAACTGTAGAGAGAGGTGTGGGGGTGGGGTCAGGGGTGGGAAAGCAGCTAAGTCGATTTGAAGACCAGGAGGCTCAGGCTGAGAGGAAAGTGGAAGCCCAAGAGTCCCCCACCATTGCCCTTTTCTGCCTCAGAGAAGGTGGGCAGAAGAGAAAAGAGCGCCCCCTGGGATGGGGATCTTTACAGTATTTCTGAAGAGTAGACCATTTACGTGTGATTTTCCTTCCTCAGTTGCCTCAGGAAATATTCTTTGTACGAGTAGTCAGTTAAGACTATTGATTGCAAGTGACACCAGGACCATCTCAAATTGTCTTTGGCAAGAGCAGAATGTGTCGATTTGTGTGGGCTGCAATGTGCAGGGGTAAGATTGCTTTCAGACATGGCTGGACATGAACCTCAGACTGTCCTCGGGACTCATTTTCTCTTTGTTTTTCAGTTCTGTTTTTTTCCCCCCTGAGTTCAACTCTGTCTTGACTTTCTCAAGTACTAATGTATGTGGTGGCAGTAGCACCAGCGCCTACATTGTTTTTGGTTTTCAGTACATATATATTTTCAGCTGCAATTCACTCCCCTTCAGCTTTTCAGCAGATCCAGTGTAGCAAGAAGGTCAAAGGCCATTTTCACCAAGTTCAGACCTACCTCTGAATTGCAGAAGAGGAAAAATTAAGGGCAATGACCAGACATTGAACTTGGTTCAGGAAGATCTCTTTGGTGTATTTGTCCTTTGAGGTGCAAAATAATTCATGAATTTCAATCACCAAATTGGCACCTGGATACTAGATTTCTATGTGGTTTATAAAATATATGTTTAAAAAAATGGAGAAAATATTTTTAAAAGACAGCAATACAATAGCCCTTTGGAGTAACTGAGATTTTTGGCAATGCCCTTTGGGCCGGACTCCTTGCGGCCAAGGATGTGCTACCCATCCTCCAGCTTGTCTCTTCAACTGGCTTTTCCTCTGCAGCCAATTCCCCTTAATTGTTTTCCTTTTAGACTTTCTACTTTTGTCCCCTAATTTATCTAATATAACCCAAGGTTACATGCCACATAGGAAACCAGTGGGACTTGGTTTAGAATTTCCTGATGGAATAACTCAAACTTAGTGCTAGACACTGACATTTGTTTCCTTGTAGAACTTTTAAAATAAAGTCGATAAATTTCATGTATCTGTCTGGAGGAAGGGTCTCAGACAACCTCACAGGGTCACCTTTAGCCCTGAGACTTGATAAACTACAGAATTCTGTCCCAGGTTGCTTCTTCCTCACACCTGCTCCTCTTCCAGCCTGGCTCCTTTGGTCACTGCCATTAGCAACCACCTCCTCTTTCCTGAACACGGGCCAGCTGCTGACTTGGCTGGGAGAACCATGGCTTTGCTGCCTGTTTATCTTGGAATAATACAAAATAAAGCTGATCTGACTCGCTGGGGTTTACCAGAAGCTTTCTCTTTTCATAATACTTACATGAGGAGGGCTGAAAATATGAATATTCCTTGTTATTGCTGTATAATAGCCTACCCACCCCCCAAAACACAGCAGCTGAAAACATCCACAATCATTTATTTTTCATGTGAGTTTGCAATTTAGGCAGTGCTTCATGGGGAAGGCTATTCTTTGCTCCATAAGGAATAAGCTAAGACAATTTGAGTGGAAGCTGCAAGGTGAACTTCCGAAACTGGCAAGTTGGTGCTGCCATCCAGCTGAGTCTCTCCAGGAGCTATGTGAGTTTCCTCACAGTATGGTGACTGGGTCCTAAGAGTGATCATGCAGAAAGACATAAAGTGAAAATTAGCAGTTTTTTAAGACCTGTGTCTATGTACTGGCATAGCAGAATTTGCGCTGGACTCTACTGGTCAAGCTGTCACAAAGCCCAGTTTCAAGGGAAGGCACAAAAACCTATACTTCTCAATAGGAGAAGTGGCAAAGAATTTGGGGGCCGTGCTTTAAAATTGCCAAATTGAGATGAGGACACTGAAGAGTCAAGTTTAGACTTGCTTGAGAACACTTCGGTAGACACTCTGAAGTATCTAATTTGTTACCCCTTCTCTGAGATTTGCTATTTATCCATGGGGTGGCCCTCTGAAGCCCTGTTTATACTATGGAACGAAGTACCCTGGATTTCCATAGTCTATGTGAATAGTGCCCCCTGGAGTTCTCCAATGCCACCATCCTGAGATCCCCACTATGACTTGCTCCCAGGATGCAGAAGGACTGGGACTGTGATCGACTGGAGTTTACATTCCTTGAGTACTGCCTGGGGTGAGGGGACCTGGGGTCCAGAGCAGGGGGCACCACTGGTACATGTTTGATGTAGGAGAAGTTATTTCTCTTCACTGGGCCTCAGTCTCCTATAAATGAGGAATATGAATGATGTTAACAATCTGTGTTCTTGTGATTCGAGGCAAGGCAGCAGTGTCCAAACTTGGCCGCCTAAAGTACTTTTGACATCTTGTGTCCTGGTATTTTGATTCCTGCTTAGCATTGCCAAAAGATTGAGAATGAGGTAAGTGGTGGCTCATTTTGTGATTGATTCACAATATGAAGCCACAGATTGTCTACTTCAGAACGGAAAAGTAGAGGCTGAGCTACTAAGAGTACTGAGATACCCCAAGCAGTTAGGGCAATGAACAACTCCAACAGCGCCCTCTTATCTCACAGGGCTGCTGTGTGGGCCAGAAGAAGTCATGGCTGCAGAGGATCTTCTCAACCATGAGACACTTCACAACATTGTTTTAATATCACTGCTGTATCTGTGGTTGACTGGGGTGAGTTTGCCCCAGTGTCTGGAGACATTTTTGGTTTTCACAAATGGGGAGGGGATATGCTACTAGCATCTAGTGAACATAGACCAAAGATGCTGCTAAACAACCTATAATGCACAGAATTATCCAACCCAAAATATCAATAGTATCGAGGTTGAGAAATCCTGCTATATCCTATAACCTAAGGGAAAATTTGAACTTACAATTTACATTGACTCAAAGTTACATTATGGCTTGAGTTTTTTATACCGAACTTTCCTTTGTGGGTTATAACTTTGTAATATGGATGACAGCTGAAATCTCTCTGCATCTTGAATTAATTTCATGAGGTTAATTCAAATTCCCAAGTCCACAGATTTCTGCAGTCTACCATGTGTGAGCTTCTGGTCATCTCATTTTACCTGTGGTGTTTCTGTTCTGTCCCGTGACAGCTCATATGTGAAACTCACCTCCTTTCTGTATTTCCATTAGAGTGTGAGTATGTACACACACACACACACACACACACACACACACACACACACACACACACACACACACACACCAGATACCCTAGACAATTTATGTGTATGTGCAGTACCGTGTTGTTTGTGTGTGTGTGTGTGGTGTGTGTATATCAGAGGGAATCGACATGGAGTAGGAGATTTATAATGCAGCAAAATCCCTATTGCTAAGTTTTTCACCTGTTTGCTGATGGGCCACATGGAACCAAAATGAGCTGCATCAATGGATATATGAAGAGTAGAAAGTGAGAAGATATAATAATAGGTATCTATAAGAGAATGACATTTCGAATATGGAATGTTCCGCAAATGAAAAAGCCAAGGGAAGTATTTTTAAACTTTTGTATCACACTTTTAGAAAAAAAATCTGACATCATAGCCTTGTACATTCATCAATATATATAATTCAAGTAAAGGTTTTCGTGGAAAAAAATACCCTTATTGCATACAATGTTTTCGATATTTTCTGTTTCGTAAAAATGCTGCAGTCCACTAAATTAACTTCATGACTCACCAAAGGCTTTGACCTGCAGTTTGAAAATATGGCGAGGGCAATGCCCTGGGGTGAAAACCTGGGCCACAGAGCAGGGTGGATGTGGAGAGAATTAGCCTGCTGGAGTTGACAGAGCTGGGACTGCAAGGCTCAGGTACTGCGTGATCATTCACAGTGTGTCCAACTTCCTCAGAACTTGTGACACTAGTGGATCAGGGAAAGATGGTAAAATATGAGCCCAAGTCATCAGTGAATAGAGGGAAGGATGTCACTAGATGTCTAATAGGAGGAGAGAGAGGGGGCAACCTCAGAGGCAGTATTTTTCTCTGAGTGGAGGAGGTGGTTTAGAAGAAACCTAATCATCCAGGCTCACAGACCCATGACTTGAAGCATAGTAGAGCTGCTGGCACAGGTGGAAAATTCCTGTCAATGAATTCATTCTTTTGACAAATATTTATTCAGCACAAACGAACTTAATACTGGACCCGTATACTTCTGTGTCCTGTTTTGTTCTTCTTAAAGCATCCTCGTCAATCTAAAACTTGATGCTAAGGGATTCACAGCTACACCTGGGGCACTGTCTGATAATATCCTCTTTCTCTGATACTTATCTTCTTCATTAACACATAAGTCAAATGCAAGAAAGCAGTTAAAAATGTAAAAATCTGATCTTGTTATATGGAACTTGAAAATGCTTCCTGATCTCGTTAAAACGTAGGGCGACGTTTTAGGGCAACAATCTGTGACTCACATTAGCTTAAATGCCTGCAAGAGCACTGGGAATAAGCGAGCAGCAAATCTACAGTCTAATGATGAAGGACTCGGGTCATTGGACTCCAATTATTACTTCAAGCATAATGTCCCTGCTTCAGGCGCTTTGGGAGATGCCTGTGTTTGAAAAGATCACAGTTTATTTACCTCTTTCTTGGCTCAATATCCATCTGTAGCTCTGAAAGTGTAAGACACAGCTACAGAATTTGCTATCTCTGACTCTATCTGTTGGCAGAATCTGAAGTTGTTGGGCCCATGTGTAAATCCTGGCTCAGTTGCTCACCAGTTTTCCATCTAGATGTCAGTTTTTCATCTATCTTATAGGGTTCTTGTGAAGAATAAATAAAATTTTGAGCCTGAAACGCATAGAGTACCTGGCACAAAGCAGTTCCCTAAAAATAATACTTCTTTTGCCATCCTTCCCTTTTTCCTCCCTCCCTATGGGAAATGGCTTCTTCTCAATCCTTCAGCCCTCTCTGTGTACCATTTGCCATGTAAGTTTGATGTTTCTCTCACTAGAGGCAGAATATATTTTTCTGCTCCACTGATATTGGGCTTGACTACTTGGTTTGACTTGGGCTTGGCCGTATGACTTGCTTTGGCCATTGGGGTATCAGAAGATATGACAGAGTGGAAGCTTGAAATATATTTTGTTTTTTGAAACGTCTTTTTTTATGGTTGAGCTTGTTCACTTGCTTTCCCATTTTTTACCATGAGAAAAAGATGCCTCAAAAAGCTGCTGAGCCAAGGAGGATGAGAGACATGTGGAGTAGCCCTGGACCCAGCCTGCAGCTTGGAGTCAAGTCCAGCTGAGCTCAGCCTAAACCATCTGAACCCCAGCTGATCTTCAGATGCAAGAGGGAGAAATAAATGCTTATGGTTATATGCCTCTGAGTTTATGTAATATTATTATAGCAATAGCTAACTGATAACTACTTTATAGTTTTCACACTCCATAAAATATGTTGCATATATTAAATAGCAAAGAAAATATCTGTTCCAGGGAAGCAGTAGAACAAAGCGAATCATTGGTACATAGAAAAAACTAGAGAGTTATTCTTCTGCTAAGCCCATTTTCTGGTGTTATGTACTGACACTTCCCCTCCATCTTTATTTGTGGATAGGGGATTTCATGTCGAAATGAAACTATTAGGAGATGGCACTATTTCCTTTAAGATAATAGTGGTAGGATTATTGATTCTCTGAGATTAGGGTCAAACGATTGTTAATAGTAAAAATAAGCATACTTTGTGCAAGGCCAGACTCTATTAATTTCAGAAGAAAATCAAGGCTTATTGGGTGAGGTTGGTAGCTTTTCCATAATTATAAGGTAGCCTGAGCCATCAGTGGTGGAGGAACTAAAGTGGATCCCTGTGATGCATGGGACAGAGCCCCACTTCCTTCTACTCTCCTTTGCAGCCAGCAAAGGAAAACAGGTACCACCTTGTACAACTCCAGGAGACAGCATTCACATTGGACCTGCAGACTTGTTTCTCAGGGGTCGGGTTGTGTCCAAGCAGACAGGGGCAAGAAACTGGGAGAAGCAGAGCAAAGAGAGGGTCTACAGGAGAAGAATAATGGAGGCTACCAGGAGATAGAGGTAAGAGACCTCAGGAATCCCAGAGCAGGTTAGGCAGTTTGTGACCCAAGCATTAGTGAGCTCATAGGGTGAATGAGGACTAGAATTCCAGCAGTCTCCACTTACCAAGCCAGGTGTCAAGCATGAGGCTGTGTCTGCCTCAAGCACCATTGAGACAGAGTGGGGAGCTCTCTTTATATTTCTGGTTCTCATAGGAGCACAGCATAAACTAGCAACTGCTCTGGGCAAGAACAAAGCACTGCTTGTGTAGCACATCCCTTGAAGGCCTAAACTCTGAAGTCGGAACAAAGCACTGCTTGTGTGGTACTGTCCATGTAGCACATCCCTTGAAGGCCTAAACTCTGAAGTCTGTTCTTCCACACCCAACCTTGTATGAGGCCAAGAACAATGTTAGTTAAATAAAGCCATAACTTCTGGCTCGTCTACTGTGTCTGCGTAGGATACCTTCTTGAACCTTCAGTAGAGCATCCTGCTGAGTTCAGAGTGGACTTTATCTAGAGGAGAGAGGACGGTGGTTCTTCCAAAGAGGAAGCACCTGTTTCCTGATCACCTGCAGCACCCAGCCCTTCTGCTTCGGATGCTGGAAGGAGTGTGTTACAGACCGTAGGCAGTTCTTCAAGCCTGAGGGACTATAGGCATGTTTCTCTACTTGCCCAGGGCCCCTATTAAGTAATGAGGGACGTCCTCCCGTGGGACAGAAAGAAGGGAAGGTCTGGACTCTTCCCATTGGAATCGTATTCTATTTTAAAAGCAAAAACCATTTTCAGCTTTAAATTTTGTTTATGGAACTGCCACCTCTGAGTTTTCTAGTTTTAGTTCTCTTTCCTCTGTTATATTCGGGTTAGATCCAAGTTTTATGGGGCCCAATGCTTATACAATTTGGACGTCATGCTTTATGAAAAAAAAAAATTACACTATGGAAATAGATTAAATAAAGAAGTGAATCTTTAATATGAGATTGGAAGTGGCTGGTCTTAGTGCAGGGTCCTGAAGCTTAAGTTTTATTAGCTTCATGGTACTTCTGCCTCTGACCACAGTTGATTTGACTTCTTTCCCTTTGTCTAGGAAGGTGGTAGCCAGCAGCCAGAGGCTTCCTCAGAGGGGAGGAGAGGAGCTTCCTCCCGTATTCCCTGTATATCCTCCATTTTTAACTCTGCAGTATGCAGCCAGGCCAGGGGTACCCTGCCACTGGCTGGCTACTGGCCCTCCTCTGTAGCCTCAGAGGGAGTCCATCAGGGTGTGGCCTGGCTGCTTGGGTGTAGTCATCCCTCCTGATCATAAAATGAGTAGGATACTCATGCAGAGGTCTCTGCACATGTCAAATGTTACCCTCAGCCCTTCAATCATCCCCTCAGTGGAGACAATTGGTAAAACAACAGGGAGACTGTGATCTGCCAGAAGCATCTACTGGTATTTCCTGTTTTCTCAAGGAGCACACTCAAACCTCTCCAAAGTCTACTTTGTCTAAAATAGTCTCTTCCAAGCCTTCCTTTCTAAAAAGTGTCCATAGTTTGCCATCCTTTCAGGTAAGAAATGGTATTAGGATTTTTTTTTGCCCAGCTAAGTAATCTAAAGGAGACGGGGGTGGGGTGTGGGCAGGGGAGGCACATACTCAGGCCTCAGAAAGAACAAGAAGGGAACCAGCCCAGATGTGAGCATATAGAAAGCCAGAATAAGCACAGCCTTTTCAATGTGGATCAGTTGATTTTAGCTGTTGGTTGTTCTCTTGTCACTTCTTTCAAGAAGAGTCTGATTGGCCTGACTAGAGTCATGCATTTACCCCTCGTTCATGACAGACCAGGTCATGCTGATCATCCTGTCAAAACGGTATAAGATGAGATGAGGTTCTGCAAAGGGAATATGAGAGCTGTTACAAGGAATGGGGAAGAGTGCAGAACGGCACACACACTAAATGTGTATTTTAGGAGCAGAAGCACCTTCTTTAACAACCTATCATCTAAGGGGACTTTTGCAGCAGTGCCACTTCACCATTAGATTAATTAACAGAGTGCAGAGCATGAAGAGATAGAGGGTGATTTGACGGGAAGTTGGGCTTCTGGAAAGGTCTGGATCGTGACAAGTGATGAGGCAAAAGCCAGGAGGCGGAGAAGACTCTGAGCCCTAGAGAGGCATAGAGTGTGATAAGTTAGTGCCGGATGAAATGGGGATGCCAAAGGGTGATGCACCCTGATCAGAAAATGTGTTGAGTTTGCCAGTTTGCTTGGTGAGAACTCTGACTTTCAGACGGGAGTTTTTTTCCTATAACTAAGTACTTTTATGGTAGCCATTTAAAAAACTTTACCTAAGCATCCCAGACCAAACAGGGTCGGAGAGCAAAGGAGACAAGTTCCAAGGAGAAAGCAATTTTGTCTTTTACTAGCTGAGTTCAAAGCTCTGAGGAGCATCTCTACAAGGGATTCTGGGAGATTAGAGGTGTTGATGGTCATAGGCAAAGCTTGCCTGAGAGATACTTGTGGAACAGTCATAAAAGCCATGGTTGACCATGAAAGATTGGTTCTCAGAAAGAGCAAGGGAGAATAAATCACTCCTGGCTTTTAAAAGGGCAAACAAACTTATGACATCATGCAGCCCTGCAGAAAGACTTACTGTATCAAACTGTAGGCCACAATTACTGTTGAGATCTACACATCGAGGTCTTGATAGCCACAAAATGAGAGGGTTGTGGCTGGATTGCAGCCCACTCCTACTACAGGGTTTCTAGTATCATAAATTACTCACATGTTCAAACTATGGGAATATTTCCTTTTCCTACCAGGTTCATCAGGCTCAAAATATATGTAATGAGCAAATCTTAGAGCGGCAGACCTGGTGAGGGGCCATGGGCTCTGAAAGAGAGGCTACTGAGGTTTGTTAGTGAAGGAAAGAATATTTGGTTATTGTCAGAGGTGGAGCAGAGGTGAATGGCCCCATCTCTCTTTCTGCAGACAGCAGGGAGAGCAGTGCTCTGTGGCTTCTTGCCCCTTCCAGTCTCCAAGGCTCACCCTCTCCCCCACATTTAGAACAGGTGGATTTCCCATCCACACCCCCAACAATTCATTAGGCTTTGCCCTGAATCACTGTCCTTGGTCTGTAATCCATTTTGAGCTCCTGTTTCTCATCTGTGCTGCCCTTGGCTTTTTATCTCACTAGAAACCTGCTGCACAAATGGGAACAGATCACTATTTTTGTTCTTTTAACTACACAAAGAAGCATAAAGTAAGTACCTGTGTGTCCTTCGCCAAGGAATATAATTTTAGATAGCTCCCAGATGCATCTTTTCTTTTTTTCTCCAAAAACTAGATTTATTTTTGGAAGCAGCCCCCTGCTGCTGACTTTACTTCTTTTCTTGGTTGTCCCTAAGAAGGATCACTGAGCTAGAATCTTTCGTTATCTGTTTTATGATGAGGAAGGACACACAGTCCTGCTTTGCAAAAGAACACTGAGCTTGCATGAAATGCCCTTGTTTCAGCTCCCAGTTGCTCCAAGTGAGGATTCGTTGACCAACTTTAGACTCTCCATAAGCCTTCTAGGTGTGGATTTGAGGATCTTAAGAAAATACACAAACCTTGGACTTAAAAAGGATTTTATGAATTTGACCTCAAAGGCAAGGGAAGTAAAAGCAAAAATAAATGAATGGGACTACATCAAACTAAAAAGCTTCTGTTCAGCAAAAGAAATCGTCAATAAGGTAAAGAGACAACCATCCGAATGGGAAAATATATTTGCAAGCAATGCCTTCGATAAGGGCCTAATATCCAAAATATACCAAGAACTCATACGACTCAATAACAACAACAACAAAAACAAACAATCCAATCAAAAAATGCGCAGAGGCCCTGAACAGACTCTTCTCCCCAGAGGACATACAAATGGCCAACAAATATATGAAAAGGTGCTCAACATCGCTAGCTATTAGGGAAATGCAAATCAAAGCCACAATGAGATACCATCTCACACCTGTTAGAATGGCTATAATCAACAGGACAAATAATAACAAATATTGGAGAGGATGCAGAGAAAAAGGAACCCTCATACATTGCTGGTGGGACTGCAAATTGGTACAGCCACTATGGAAAACAGTATGGAGGTTCCTCAAAAAACTAAGAATTGGTCTACCATATGATCCAGCATTCCTTCTACTTGGTATTTACCCTAAAGACTTGAAAACCCGTATCCGAAAAGACATTTGCACACCGATGTTTATAGCAGCCCTATTCGCAGTCGCTAGGAAGCAACTGAAATGTCCTACATTAGATGATTAGCTAAAGAAGCTGTGGTACGTATATACAATGGAATATTACTCAGCCATAAGAAGAGGTGAAACACTGCCATTTGTGACAACTTAGATGGACCTCAAGATAATCATGCTAAGCAAAATAAACTAGACTGGAAAATGTTGAAAATCACATGATATCACTTATATGTGGGATATAAACCTAAAAACAACAAATGAACAGGACAAACAGAGACTCAGGGACATAGACAATGAACTAGTGGTTACCGGAGGGTAGCGGGTCGGGGAGGAGGGAGGAGATAGACAGGGTAAAGGGGGTCAAATATAGTGGGATGGGGGAGGGCAAAGTGGGTAAAGAGGATCAAATCTACGGTAGCTGAAGGAAACTGGACTCTGGGTGCTAATCACACAATAGAATATATAGATGTCAAATTACAATGTACACTTGAAAATTATATAATTGTATTAACCAATGTTATCCCAATAAACAAACACACAAAAAAACTGTGTTAGAAATAAAAAAAAGAAAAAGAAAATACTCAAAACCCACGATCTGAGTGCATCACTCTTTGCTTAAACATATTTAATGGTTCTCATGCCAAAGCCCAGATCCTTTAGCCTTATGTAAAAGGCACTTCACGGTTTAACTGCAGCCAAACTTTCAAGCCTCTACTTATTCCACTATGACCATGCATTCTATACTCCACGCATATCACCTCGCCAAAACTTGCTACCCAGTTCTGCACTTTCTTTCCCTGTATTTCGCCCTCAGCTGGGAGGGCTTTCCTTCTCCCATCCTGGTCTCCTATGTACTGGCATCTCTCCCAGGCAAAGTTTGTGACTCCCATCTCTGCTTCTGGACTCCATGTTCATCCCTCTACTGGGGCACTTATCCAGGCTTATTTTAATAATTTGCTCATATCTACCTTCCTTGACTATGAGTTCCCTGAAGGAAAGTACTAGGTTCTTATTCTCACTTTTAAATCCTTAGTATGAAGTCTGGTCAGAGCTGGTGCCCGGTGAATATTTGGTAAACTAAATGAACAGTTTTGCAAGGGCAGCTTTCCCTCAGACAGCAGACAATTAGCACTTTTCTAATGAACATACGTCTCAACAGGGACCAGATGTTTGGGGAGGGAATCAACACCTATTCTTCTCCCCTTGCCTGGCTCTCTGCTGGCCAAAGAGGCCAGAATTCCCAGGAGGTCATTAATGACTCTCCTGATTATCTGTTTCCTGTTACTAGCTAAAGAGAACTATATACCATTGTGTCTTCTTTCTCTTCTCTCTCGGAGGAAGTTCGGATCTAAGCCAACGCTTTCTGGTATAATTATTTCACCACCCTCCTCCCCCTATTGGCTCTTGCCTTCTGACTTTACTTTTAGAGGTTGTATGGTTCTTTCGTATCTGTGCTTTTCATTGAAAGCTGTGTCATATCATTCTGAAAGCAGGTAGAGTATAAATAATAAATGAAAGATGAGCATATGATATAGTGCTCTTAAGATGCTTCACAACAGCCTTGCCTGCTAAAGCGAGATGTTTCCCACCCTGTGTGTGGGTGTGTACTTCTTGTCCCCTCATGTGCACACTCTAGATTCTCAGTCATATCACGAGGCACTGGGGTCTTTGTCGCTGTCTATATCACCCCCAGCTGGACCTAGGGAGAGAGTCCTTTGGCTATGTCCTTCTTCAGAGCATCTCTCACAGATTTCAGAGAAGGAGTTCTAGGCATTTAGTGAATTTACTTTTGTTGTAGATGAGCTTAAATAGGATGTTGTTCCAGGTCAGGGATGGCTACATCTTAATCATGGCTTCATCATATGTGGATGAATAAATATGTGAAAAATGCCAAGGGAATGTTAAAAACAGAACAGCGTGATGGTTTTGCTTTACCATCTTTAAAACTACCCTAATACAAATACAGATATTGATCAGTGGAAGAGAATAAGGGAAGGTATCCAAATAAATTTGCAAAAAAAGTATGATAAAGGTGATAATATCAATCAGGATTCAATCATAGAAGTAGAGCCACTATAAATGACATAGAGTGGCAGTTCTCAGTAGAGGACATTTGGGCCCAAGGGACACTTGGCAGTGTGTAGAGGCATTATATTTTTTTTGTAGCCACAAATAAGGAGCAGGTGCAACTAGTATCAAATGGATAGAGGCCAGGGTGCAGCTAAGCATCCTACAATGCACAGGACAGCCTCTCATAACAAAGAATTATTCACCCCAAATATTAATAGCATTAAGTTTGAAAAACCCTAATGTAAAGGATTTATTATAGGAATTAGACCTCAAGCAACTATTGGAGCTTATTGAGAAGTCTATGCAAGGCCCCTGCTATTAGGGCCGGAGTCACCATAGGTCACTCATGAAGAAAAGCTGATGTGGAGTTGGTGAGAAAAAGGACAAGTTTAGGTGAATCAAACAGGATAAACTGGAATCCATGAAGACAAACTAGAACTCATCTCTGTCTCTCACTGCCCTGATTCCATGGCCTGCAGGAGAAGCTGGTGCCCTTTGCTACAGAGTTACACCCATACCTGGCCCAAGACAGAGAAGCTGATGGAGATTTGGTGAGAGCTAAGGAGCTGCAGTCCTGGGTATTGCTCCCAGCCAACAACATCCAAGAGCACTGGGCATCCTACAATGACCTTCAAAGCATAATAGCTGTTGTGTAACATCCACCTTCTTAATTTTTCTTGTAGCCATCTTTAACTTGAACCATATGGGAAAGGGATTTCTGGAAAACATAGTTCCAGCTTATCTCAGTTGACAGATCAAAGTCACTTCACCAATATTATGAGACTGTGGGGAAGACTGCCTTACATAGGAAATATGATTGGAATAACTGGTATCCATTTGGAAGACAAGGAGCATAAAGCTTTATGTAATACACATATAAAAATAAATTAAGAAAATGGAGAGAATCCATGAAGAAAAAGGAAACCTCTTTTTTGCTTTTCCTAAACAAATGAAAAGTTGCTTAACTTTGCTAATATTCAGGAACATGGACACTAAAAACAATGAACCTTTTACCCATAAGATTGACCAATCTTAAAAAGATGGAGGCCTTCTAAAGGTATTCAGGGTTTGGGGAGGTCAGTCGCGTTTGTCATGGGTTGTGAATGGTTGTGTCCCCCTCAAAGTTCATATGTCAAACCCTGAACCCTCAATGCGATGGTAGTAGGAGGTGGGGCCTTTGGGAGGTGATTAGGATTCTATGAGGTCATGAAGGTGGAGCTGCCATCAATGCGACTCATTCCCCTATGAGAGTCACAAGAGAGCTTTTGTCTTCTCTCTGCTCTCTGCCCAGAGGATACAACCAGAAGTCAGTAATCTGCAACCTGTAAGAAGGCCCCCATTAGAACCCGAGCATACTGGCACCTTGATCTCAAACTTCCAGCCTCAGAACTGTGAGAAATAAGTTTGTTTTTTATAAGCCACTCTCTTTATGATATCTTGTTATAGCAGCCTGAGCTAAGACGTTGATATCAATGTGAATTATAGGAGCATTTTTGAGTGATTTTCAGAAATAATCACAGATGCTGAAATATACATCTTTCATAATAATAATACAGCTTCTAGGAATCTAATAAATAAAAATAATGTTGGTTTTTAAAGATATAGGTTCAAGTTTATATATTATAGCCTTGTTGACGTGGGAACAACTAAATACATGATGCTACCTACTAATGATGTTTATAATATTATGAAATCCAAAACTACTATTAACTTGGATATCTGGTTAGTACAAATAGTGTGATTCACAATATATGGTTAATGGAAATTAGATAGATTTCATATTTGAATAACATCCTGCAAAAAACTTGGATATCTGGTTAGTGCAAATAGTGTGATTCACAATATATGGTTAATGGAAATTAGATAGATTTCATATTTCAATAAAATCCTGCAAATAAAAAGTATATGAGGGCAAATGTCAAATTGTCAACAACTTGACAGTTCTTACTTTGTGCTTGTGTGTCTGTGTGTGTACAAGAGGAGGAGGCTGCCTAGGGAAAAACAGTTGTGTAGTTGTTGATTATATAATATGTACTGACTTCAGAGAACTTAACATCTAGAGAAATGTGTCCATCTTAGACTTGCAGACTGGGTGCTTGCACATTCTTACGGAAGCCACATTCTATCATGTCTTTACTTATATATACTGTTTCTTTCTCATGGAGCAACTCTATATCACCCACCCCCAAACCCAACCACCAACCTCACTCCTGTAGCTAATTCCTACTCATCCTTTAGGACACAGCTTGGGGGCCAGCTCCTCTAAGAAGTCTTCTCAAAGCCCCCCTCCAGCCCCACAGTTTGGGTAAAGAGGGGTCTCTCCTCTGGCTTCTCAGTTGACCACAAATACATAGGTCAGACATATTTACTTTTAGAGCCCCTAGAACAGCAATATGAAACATGATGTACAATAAATGTTTGCTGACTAAATGAATCAATTTCAGATTTTGCGACATTTTGAAGAAAATACATTTTTTTGTGTGCCATCAGAATTATGACACAATTCTTATCAGCCAAACACCAAAAACAACCAGAGTGAGGCCTGGCCAAGGGGAGAGATTCTATATTATTAAAACTCCATTCCTACCCACTGTACTCAAACGCCCCACTCCCCCACATATCTCTCAATGTAATGCACTGAGATTTTTTTATTCCCTCCTCACCTGACAGCTGATGCCCTGATAGTCTGGGAAAAAATGTTTTCGTTTTTTTTTTTTAATTTTAACATCAATGAATAAAAATACATTGAGCATCTATTGAGTCACATTAACCATGTAGGCATATCATGGTTGTTCAAATGCATTCAGGGCCCAGAGACTGCTTACAGTGCTGTCACTCAGCCTAACGTTCTCACATGCAGAATCTGGATGTCAGAGCAAGCTTGGTGAATTTGTATTTATAACCAGAATGGACCTTCAGAAAAGCTAAGAAAAATCCAGTAGTGTGTGAAGGCTCAGGACCACAGGGAAGGGTCCTCTGATCCCCCTGTGGCCTTCTATGTGGCCAGGTAAGACAAGGGAATGGCAGCCATTTCTTGAGAACCAGTGTTTGAAAGCCAGTTTTGTTAAATTATCTAATTTAAGTCTCTCTAAAAAACTTATTTCTTTTAAATGAGCAAGTTGGGGCTCAGAAAGGTTAAGTAATTTTCCCCAAACCCCCCAACTTAAAAGAGTCAGATTCTGCTCCCTCTTTCTGTCCTTAGATGGCCCTTAAGAAATTCTCGAAAGGGCAGGTAGTTTCTGTCTGTATAGAGGCTCCACAGAGCACAGGTATGCTATGATCTGGCCAGGCACATGGCTGCCAGGCCTACGCTGATATCAGCCACCCTGGCTATAGTCTCTAAACCTCGGGCTCTAATCTCAAGTTTCAAGGCTGATGCTCAGAGAGGCTGGACCATCTCTGTCACGTGTTCAAATTGGGAACTGATATGCTTTGAAAGTCAGCCTGCCTTTCTGGAGTGGCCACTTTAGACCCATGTTTAGAGAGTCAGAGAGGCGCCTAAACTAAGGCAGAGCACCAGAGGCCAGGGGTCCCAGAGACATAGAGCACCCTGCTTTTTGACTTTTTGATTCTGAGTCCCAGGCCCTCATGAGGCCCAGTGAACTTGCAGCAGTATTTGAGATACCTCATATCCTGATAACAGACTCCCATTTTACTTAATTGAATCTTGGCTACATGTCATGTTAGTTTGGTTCACAAGTGGTATCCATTGTCCAGAAGATCAAGTGGCTCAGTCCTGTGATTCACCAATAGGGGTGTAACCACCATGCATTCCAGAAGGTCTTTCAGGTGACTCAGCTGAATGATGCAGCCTGTGACCCCAGCTGTTCTAGTCAGAGGGCTCATACAGTGGCTTCCACTTCTGTCTCATCTCCTCGTGTACAAATGTGTACTCCTCCCTCAAACAGCACTTACTCTACTCGTTAGTGGATATGAATATTTTACTGTCACTACATCCGGAGCAGCTTCCAGCTGTGAAGCCTGGATCTGGGCTTTCACGGGCACATCCAGTGAATGTCCATCTGTTCGGGCACAAGTATCAACCACTGAGTACATCCTCCTCTAAAGATTGTGGAGAAAAGACTTTATATATAGCATAGGGTGACCTCTCTACCTCTTGGTTAGGGGAAGGCAAGCAATCTTAATTTATAGTCCCATCAACATCATAAGAAAGGGGGCATTAACTCTCCAAAAGTAAGATAGGATGCAGTTGTCAAAAAAAAGCAAGGAAAGTGCACCCAAATGTCTACCACTACCTGATGCTTTTATGTGAATCCGTTGCTCATTTTCACCTGTCTCCTTATTATACCAAGGCTAAAGGGAAGGGTTGCTTTGTTCCCTCTCCATGCATCCAATAGGCTGCTTTTAAAATTGAATTTCCCACCTTCAAATAAGGTTCTTATATTCATTTTAATTCAATTCAACCTGTATTAAGAAATGTATAAGGTGGGGTCGTAGGGTCCCTCCAGGGCCTGCCATGTCCTTTGGCATGACCTGGGTCCCATGAAGCCTTAAGGATAACCATCATGCATGCCAATCTGGTTTTGCTGGCTTGGCATTTCATAGTTCCTCATCTTAGAGAAAAGGCTTCAAACTCTGGATTTCTCCCTCTTCCTGGGCAATTCCTCACATAGTGTCCCATCTAAAAGGCAGTTACTAATGTGTTTCGATGACCCTAAAGACTTTTACACCAATTCTCCTCCTCAAAGATCCCAAATGAGAAACAATAGTATTGTTTTCAGCTTGAAGAGTTTTCCTCCCAGAATGTTGTGCTTACGCAGATGCAGTGGTCGCGAGGAAAGGCATGGCGTACGTGGCCTGCTGATGCCGGAAAGGCGTCAACCTCCGCCACTTGTCCTCCGACCCCTCTGCCTTTTCTAGGTTCTCCTCAGTCCTTTGCGGAGAGGTGGGGTGAGAGTGCCCACAAGTGAGAAACTTCACGAGAGGCTGCAGCCCCCTCCCACCCTTGCCCACCCACTCACACACAAACAATTCCCAAATTTCTTTAAACCAACATTTTAACTTTCAGCCACAATTTTTGAATAAGTGAAAATTATTTATTTTAAAATCAAACTTAACTCCTTCCCACACAGCCCAGATGTTCCTTCACTTTTCCTATTTTGATTTCCTCTTGACATAAGTGATGGATGATGGAAATTAGGGCCAGTGGATGTGTCATGGCAAACAACCTCATGCTCCTTGAAAAGTTCCTGACCTGTAGATTTCCCCTACTCTTCATCCAGAACTTCTTTGCCACCTCTAGACCCTGGTGATCTTGCATCTGAACTTAGGAAATGTGTAAGTCTGCTAAATCAGGCACCCTCTGTCAGCCTGCATATACCAGTGCATCACAGAGATGAAGAGCCAAAGTAAAAATAAACCTAAAATAAATGGTATTTGAAGACCATGAAACAGATTAATTTAGATGTGGTTTGAAAAAGAGTGGGTTGGCTTTCCCCTCGCCCCCCTCCTTAATTTCTTAGTTGGGATTTGGGGATTTTTAAATTTTTAAATGGTAGAACAAAAGGTTCGAATTCTATTCCTTTAATTTCTTCAAATTGCTGCATAGAGTAATGAAGGTTCAACCTGCCTCAAATGTGTAGAGTGGGCACTCAATTAACAAGAGGACACTTGGGCTGCTGAGTACAAGAGAGTGTGTTCTACCCTCCTAGCTCCCACTGCAGGGAGAGGGAGAGGCAAATATTAAACACCGTTCAAAAAAAATTAAATAAGTAAAGTGGAGCCCTGGTCCTTGAACTACTTCTAAGAGATATCGTATTACAATTTTTTTAGTGTTTCCTAGGAAACCAGTTCAGCGTAAAAACCTATTCTTTGTCTTCTACTCTTTGCAAAATTGTTTGAACCATCTTATAAAAGGTTGCTTCACAGGCAATTTGAACAGCATTTAAAAAAAAGCTTAATCTGCAGTTTGCTGCACCAATGAAGGCGGTACACCTTTATCGGAGGCTTGAATGCTTCAGATTGTATTTGCTGAAAACAGATAAGATTATGTCATTATTTCTGAAGCATCTGTGAAATCAAACCTTGTTTCTTTCCCTCCAAATCATGAGTCTTTCCCCTGTAACAGACCTGAGTTGCATTTTAAAAAACCTCAAATAGTTTTAGGAGATTCTTATCAGCACTTACAGAGCAGAGCATCACCAAAGAGGAAAATAAAAGTCCCCCCACCTCCACCCTCTGTCTTGCTCTCCCTCAGTCTTCACCCTCCTCTCTTCTGTGTGCATGGATTCAGTACTCAGTCTCCAGAGCTAATGTCCTTTTTGTCCCCAGTGTCATCACAGGTCAAAATCCCCCCAATGCCCACTCTGCTGGCTTGCGTCACCTCTGATTTATATTCCGCTATCATTGTATGTTCAGTCGTCATTGTGATTTTGCAAATGATTGAAGTATTTAAATTTGCTCTGGGGTAGGGATCTCATGAGGGTAAAAGGTTAGGGTATTGGACGGTTCCTTTGTTTGTTGTTTTAAACAGTTGAAGTTTCAGCTACTTTCTCATATGTGCAAGTCCTTTGGAAAACGGGACAAGCATCTTTACAGTTGAGATGTGGGCATGCCCATATGGTCTATCTGTGGGGTGGACCACGTGACATTGAGTGGTTGGAAGAGAGTTGCTAAGGGATCAGTCTGACTCCTATCTCTTGTGTCATTAATTGCTTTGCTTCCTACAGCATTGGCTGTTTCTTGATTTCTGATAGGCATTCTTTAACATGTTGGAGAAGCATCCCCTATTTCATCTAATAAGGCAGATGATTAAAAGCACTGGCTATGGAGTCAACCAAATGTACACCCTGGATCCACCAATTACTAGCTCAGTGAGTAAGGGAAAGTTCTTTAATTTTTCTGTGCTTCAGTTGCCTTATCTGTCAAATGGAAATAACAAAGGGTAGGATTCTTATGAGGTAACGCCAAGGAAATGAGCTCATGCCAAGGAAACACATAGCCCCGTGCCTGGCATCTGGTGAGCAAGTGAGCAGTGCCACAGCTGCTGTGACAACTATTGCAACCTACTAGCAATAATTTTGTTTCTGTGTGGAGACTCAACTTTTACTATCTTATGTCTGATGACAACTTAGTTTAGCTACCATTTATTGTGTTCTTAACAATTTATCAAACTCAGTATAGACTGAACTTATAAAGGTGAAAAAGATACAGTTCCTGCCCTTGATATGTTTCCAGTCTTATGGAGAAACAAAGCTTTCTGTATATTAGAAACCTTGATGTACAGGCTGCTTTGGAGGAAGAGAGAAGGAGAGCACAGCGTGCCTGGGAGCTCAGGGATGGCTTGGTAGAGGCAGGGTGCCTAAACCAGGTGTTGATGTTGTATGTGCAGTGGTTGATTACATCTTACTTTTGTAAAGTGTGCATATATGCATATACATATACACGTAGATATAATACATATACATTCACTGCATAATCAGATTTACATGTTCTTTTGTGTACAGAATGTAGTAGACTGTTGATTTTCTGCAGTCTACATCCCCTCTTCTTTTTTAAAAGTGCTAGCACACTCTTAAGTTTTACAGAGCATAAGGCACTGAAGTCTACATGCCCCCGCCTCCCTTGCTGGGTGACGTGGCCCCATGATGATGCTCCTTTCCCTGGTGCTTGAGCTAAAGTGTTCCATGTACCTACTGGGATTAGCCCTTAAAAATGGCTGGGTATGCTCCACCCACTCTCTCCTTTACCCTCCCTGTTGACTACGAAATTGGCACAATTAGAAAAGCTGCTCGTATCTGAAGATGGAAGCCACACATTGAAGATGGCAGAGCTGCTATGCCATTACTGGATCATGTGCTTTTGGGCTATTACATGGGAGTGAAATAAATTTCCATCTTATTTTCGGCCACCCTGGCTGGTGTTACTTTTTTTCAGAAGTTAGGTCTGTACTTCATGAGTCTGATGTCGTGTAATGAATCAGGAATTGCACACCTACTTCTTGCCTCTAGCTCTGCCATGAACTAGCAGTGTGTTACTGAGCAACTTCTTCTGTTTTTATTATGCTTCTCCAAAAGGAGGGAGTTGAACTAAATCTTTTAGCACCGTGAGATATGTAATAATGAGTAACACATTTTTAGTATACTGCTTAACAGTTGTAACAAAGTGTTTTTCTCTTGAAAGGAAAGTCACAAACTCTTGGGACAGGAGATAGGGATAGATTTGGAATTGAGTGAGCAGTCGAACTTCCTCTAGGCCACCGTAGCTGAGATTGAAAATACTGTGGGCCCAGACAGGACAGCATTGCAGGTGTGCTCAGGGAAAATGGCTGTGAGTATGTTGGCACAGAGAGCAAGTCACCAAGGCAGACAGGCAAGCCAAGGCCACTGGGCAACATGCACTGCTGCCTGTGAGTGGAAGCCTCACAGGCAGCAGTGTTCCTTGCAGTGCATTCTTGGGCCCATTCTGGAGGTCAGAGTCCTGCCCAGAGGCAAAGGTTCGGGCCAAGCAGACAGGAAGAGTCTGGGTAGCAGGGAAGGTAGAATTCGTAAAGGGCATAACTTATTCTCCCCAGACCAGCCAGCCATCTGGGAATAGAGGAGGAAGACAGTACTAAAGTGTGTAGAGCCCACAGGCCTCCATGCAGGTATCGTGTGACTGAGATGGTCACACCAGTGAAAAAGAGCCAGAACTCTATCGGACCACGCAGGGCTTTTGTTTAACCAGCCCCGCTGACTGCTTTTGTTGGCAGATAAGAAATATTTAGGGGAGAGAAAAAAGAGAGATTTTATTATCAGCAGGATGGGGACTCAAAGTTGTTTGTTTAATTTGAAGATTTAGAAGACTGGGATCTCATTTTGAATGCCAAGTTGGAGAAGAAGGACACAGTGGGATTTCGAGTTTTGCAAGCACTGGTAAACACTCACTTTGTTTGACTTTGACATGCTCCTGTGAGGTAGGCATGGCAGCCATTATTAAGTCTGTTTTGCAGATGGAGAAAATGAAGTGCCAGGAGATTAACTGACTGCCCCACAAATGGTAAGGTCCTCTCGGACTAGAACCCAACCTCAGACTCACGATGTGAAACGCTTCCTTCTAAACTACTTTGTCTTATCAGAGGCAAAAAGTCCAAATTGCCAAATTAGGGATAACTTTCCCTAAGAGCCTCTTCGTAGGGCTGGTCTTGGAGTACCTCCCCCTCATGACACCACCCCCACTGAGCCCTGCTCTGTCCCTGGGCCCAAGCCTGTTTGCTGCTCTGGCCAGGTAATTAGAGAGGATCTTTTTGGGTCACTCTTTCCTGAGGACAAAACAAACCCTTTGGTTTCTTGATTAGAAAGCTCAACAGATTGAGTGACAAGGAAAAGTTTTTGATCTTGCCATTATAGTCGCCTAATTAAAATGAGATGCAGATGCTCCAACACCTAGTAATTTTCACCTCACTTACTTTGGCTCCAATTACAGCCCTTCCCTACTGACTTACACTGTTTAAATTACAAAGTCAGAAGGAAATATGACTATGTACCTGTTTATATTCATACGTATAAGTCTAACACATTATCTTTTCTCCTCAAGCAAGAAATGTGATCACAGGCCTTCTCTTCACCCTGAAAATAGAGGGATAGATTTTTGATTCTTAAATAAAATTAAATACCAATAGGAATTCAGATCAGTCAACAACTTTGTCAGACTTCAACAATTTTGTTTCGTTAAAAAAAAAAAATGTGTCCTTTCCACAGGAATGGAAGAGGCAGGTCTTCAGAACAACTAAAGCATTTGGTATTGTCCTGGAATGTGGACTTTAATGCAGACTTTAGAATAGAAAACTTCCTTTACAAAGTTAATCGGTATTGACTCTGACGCTTTAGATCAGGTAAAGTTAACTGTTTCAGAGGTTTTTACCTTTATTGAGTACTAAATTAATTAACTAGCACTGTGCAGCAGTTGAAATTATATATGTATATATATGTATGTATGTATGTATGTGTGTGTGTGTGTGTATATATATATATATATATATATAAAATACCGGAAGTACCAAAGGTGGTAGCAACCAAGTCTTTGTCTTTACTAAAAAGCATATTTGTGTACTGAGAAAAGCTTTGGACGGGGAATAGGGCTTTAATTGGCAAACAAACAAATAAGCAAGCAAACAAAAACAACATAAGGAGATCAGTGAGATTCTAAGAACAGCTATTTTCTTTCTGAGTGGAATCTGTGTGAGGTTATCTGTCAAGGCAGCAAGTGGAAGATGCTGGCTTTTTCAGAGTGCTGTGAGCTCTGCATGGTGCCTGGCCAGGAGCAGAAGGGAGGCCCCAGAGCAGAAGGGAGGCCAGGAGCCCATTTCAGGTAAGGTGGTCCTGCCCCCTCTGCACCACATGCATTCGCACCATGTACCTTATTAACTCCAGGAGGGCCAGTCTGAGGAAGTAGCAACATGGAACATGGGCAGCAATGAGGAGGGAGAAGATAGGTACCCACGCTGATGCAACCTCTGCCTTTTTTCTCCTCTTGGGGGATTTTTCTAGGCACTCAACCAAATCATCCCACCATTGACATCAGTGATAAAGTCAAATTTTTTAGTTGGTACCCATGGTACCAAAGCGGCCAATGGGGCTATCATGAAAAGACAACAGTGATTTTTCTTACCTCTTCCTTTCATACTTACTTACTTCAGTCTTCTATAAAAGGAAAGGTGGGCAAATCCTTCACCCTTCTAGGTATAGAGCATTTCTTTTTCTTTGTTCCCAATTAATTCTAGATTCTCTTAGGCTTCTTAAATTTCTCTTGTGATCTGTATGGCTTGAGTAGGATAAATAAACTATAAAAGCCATCCCTTCCATCCTTTTTTCTTCCACTGAGGCAGTTGGTGTCACTGCCCCTGGAGTGGCAGGGTGCACCTCAAGAAGGGCGGTCATTGAATTTGGCTGCAGCTCTCCCTTTTCCTGCTTTGTTGACAGTTCCTAATAACACTGCTGGCATCAGGACTTTGCAGACGCAGGAAGGAAGAGATGTGTTCTTTAATGATGGAAAAATATTAGAGCACAATGACCTTAAAATAGAATGTGTGTGCCTAGCCTTTATTTTGGGGACTTTATTGTTGTAACCCTCTCTCCTGGGAAATGCTGTGGGAGGCTTTTTCCCTTTGGTGAGGCAGAGTAATTGTGTAACCCGAGGTGTCCCTGAGAGAGCAGAGGGGATGATGTCAACACACAGGTTTTTGAAACATTACTACATTGTTATGTTGATCAGTGCTCCAATAAATCCCTCCTCTCCAAACTCCGGTTTCTGTAAAATGAGGGTAATCATCTGTGTGTTGCCCACCTCACTGGCTGTTATGAGGATTTAGCAAAATAATGGGCAAGATTATGTCTGCAAACTGTAAAGTGTCACTGATGTTAATTGTCATTGTTATTGACAATTGGAAGCCCTGCCCCTCTTGAGTGGTATCATTCCACTTCTCAGTTTTCATTAAATAAATCTTAGCCTGTTGTTGAAATTTATGCTTTTGTACTGACAGGGACTAGGTGTGCAAAATGTTTAGTATCCACACCAGAGAACTAAGATTGCTGAGATCGGCTCACTTTCTTACCACCTCATAACATGGTAAAGGCAATTGTCATGATGAACAGGAAAAAATAAATCATTTGGTTCTCAGACAAATTTTTCCTCATCTTCCTCATCCTAGGAGACCCCTGGGAACCCTGCCTGAGTTTCTTTCATGTTGGTTTCCTGGCATTTGGTATTCAGTGTCACCTGCATCTGTTTTTTTTTTTTTTTTTTTTTTTTGTGAAACATCAATGAAAGATGCTTCTGATTTCATGATTACCTCCTTTCCCCCTTCATTAGCATCACCTTATTTGGACCATTATTGCAGCCTGTTAGCAGGACCGATGACTTGCTCTAGGGATGCTGTTAATGATTCTCAAGGGTGTCTTCTATCTGAAGGTGATTAGGAAGAATAAAAAAAGTTGCCACCCCCCTCAGTCAGTGCCATAGGGACCTCTGTCCAGGCTCCTCTGCAAAGATCTTGCTTCCCATTTTTAAGACTGTAGTTTCTGACAGCTCACTTTCGACCAGAAAGTGCTGAGATAGAATCCATGTTTTATCAGGAAAAGGGGTAAAAAACCTCTCAAAGGGTCTACCTTCTACAAACACGGGTTCTGAGCTCTGTGACATTTTTGGTAATAGAGACCAAGAGGAAAAAGACTCCTCATAGCATTTGTGTGCACACGTGTGTGTGTGTGTGTGTGTGTGTGCGCGCGCGCGCGTGTGTCTATGTTTGGATGTGCTTACAGAGGGGGCAGGGAGCTCCCTGCTACTCAGCTGCCTTTCTTGATTTGCTCCAATTTCACTTCCATTTGCTAGAAGGACATCTGCACATTTTTCTGCCCAGCCAACATTTAATGCACATCAGTTCAGCCCTAACGCTCTGTTGAGGTCAACCGCCCTCTACCTCCAGGCATCCCAGGGGGTTAGAGCAAAGGATACACAATACTCTAAATGGAATATTGAAGATCCCCATCTGTCTGGCAGTCCCAATCAATAAATGTGAGCCCTTCCTTTTCATTTCTGTATAAGAGACACGTCACCACCTGGTTTGAAGACAAGCTTGAGATGTGGGTTTCTAAGGGTTACTGAGTCCAAGCACCCAGCTGTCACAGTCCTCAGCCAGGACAAGGATTATGCTCTTAATCATGTTATCCTGTTACTAATAGTTCTTTTAAATTCCCCTCACCCCTTTCCCTCAAGCAAATTTCAAGCGGTGTGTCTGAAATTGTAGGTGCCTTTCTGACAGTTTTATTTCCTTTGCTGAATGACTTCTTTTGAAAGAGCTTTTGTTCAGGCAGTCAAACCTAGGCACCGTGGTTCTGGGACATCCTGTTTGGCTTCTGCTAACTTATAAGGCTGAACAACAAGATCGGTTTGTGTTTACAACAGAGCATTTAAGGAAAGCAGGCAGATCCAAGATGCCAGCTCTGGCCCCGTGAAACACCTAGCCTGCTGGCTGTGCTGGAACAGCTACTCCTTAAGGCCAACAGTTTAAAACAACCCTGCAGAAACTTCCAACCCTGTGACAAGCAAGCAAGCAAGCAAGCAAACACAGTTAAAAAGCTGGGTTGTCTGAGGATTTCTGGAGCATGAGCAGGAACATCCATGGGGGCCCAGCTAAAATATAGGCTGCACCTGTTCAGCCTTTGTCACCTCTTCACTAGACCAGAACAAAGTTGACTGCAGCAAAAGCTACCCTACCAAGTATCAGGTTGCATGGCATGGACTGTCTGCTTCAAACCAGTGTGATCCAAGCTCCAGCCCGTCTCCTCCCCGTGGCCTAGATGAAGGAATTAGGGGTGCCCAGCCGGGGGCGAGGCATATATGAAGGGCTTCCTGTGGGAAAGGACTGAGGGAGATGGAGACACTGTCTGGGCTGAGGGAGTGTCAGGTCTTCCTCGCTAGTGTTGCTTTAATGAGGTGAACAAACAGGGGCGGGTGGAAGGGAAGGTAAGGGTCAATGGATTTTTCAGATGAGCTGTTCTACCACCAGCTTTGGGATGGTGGGGACATCTTTTTATTCAATAGACCTCAGCCTCCCCATTTTTTAAAAATCAAAGGGTTAGACTAGCTGTTTCTGTTTTACATTTGGGTGTAAGTGGGCAGGGCAAACCCAATGGTAATATAAGGAGAAAATAGCTCTCCTGTCTGGCAAAAGGGGATGATCACAGCTGATTTAGTTCTGTTTCCTAAGGAATCTGGAATTGGATGCGGAGTTCTCACTTGTGTTGCCTCTACCTACTTGGCATGCCGTTTGGCACACGGCCCCGTGACCCACAGCCTCTCCCTGGACCAATCCATTTTCCACATTATTACCAGGTAGCTTTCTACAGCACAAACACATGTGTTTGCTGCTTCACACACTTCAAAGGTGCTCTGCTGCCCATCAGCTAAAATCCTAGCACAGAGCAACCAGGCCCCTCCTCATCTGGCCCCAACTGCCGTTCCCAGCCTTGCCCCCATCAGGCTCTCTGAGATCCTGCTCAAGGCCCACTAGATCTTTTGTTTCCCAGACATAGCACACTTGGCACTTCTGCACAAGTTATCCCTCCTGCCCGGACCAGCTGCTCAGAGTTATCATTCCGTACGAACCAGCTCAAACGCAGCTTTGTGCCCCAAACCTCTGGGCCACTTCCTCAGCACTTTGTTTCTCCCTCCCGATGGCAATTACAGAGGCATGTCAATTTCTCCTTATACATGAGGAAGAAGGAACTATATGCTAGTCAATTTTGGGCCTCATAGTACCTGGCCCTATGGGTGGGATTCAAGAAACACAATTGGAGAGGACTTATCAGAGGTGACTGGATTACTGTAGGTGTGAACTAAAGCCCAAACTGAAGTTTTCCGCACTCAGACTGACCTAAAGCACTTAAAAAAATTATTTCAGGAGGTCAAAAGTAAACTACTGTAGCTGAGGACTTACTTAAATATACTGTTTTGAAAATATCCCAGGGGGGGAAAACTAATCTAGGCATTTCATAATGCTACTCTGCAAAATAAAAATCAAGTGCTGCATCCCAATTTACCTCCAACAGTGTCTTCTGGGTTACAAGAGATAAATGCTAACAAGGAGTGAAATCCGGCACCCTCCACCTTATTAATATGTAAAAAGGCTGAAGTCACATCTGTGCAAGGATCTATTTTTAGTGGACCCTACATACTAAAATCCTAGCCTTGATCTCTTCAACTATCAAGCCTACCATAAATGTTTGATGATGAACAAGCCCATAAAAAGAAAATGCATAAAATGAATAGAGGGAGTCAATGCGTGCTCTGCCTTTTAATTACTGGTAGCTTCTGTTCAATCATGCTCCAGCCAGGCTGGGTGCAGGCAGAGAAATCACATCAATAATTTGGGGGGTGGGAGAGGGTAGTGTGTGGGTACTGCAAACAAATGGGTCTAATTCCATTGTTATTTATTCTTTGGAGGCTAAATAGAA
>NW_006436298.1:39838652-39886882 GCF_000325575.1 Pteropus alecto
CCCAGAAAAGATGAAGGTTAAGAAGGGAAATTTTAAGAGATAAATAAAAGCATTCAGGACACAAAAGATAATGAACAGTCTTGTTTTATTACTTTTAAGTAATAAAGAGGCTTTTCCTTGCTTTTTTTTTTTTGTCTTTTTCCCCTTTTTTTCTTTTCTTTTTTACAAGATACATTAAGTCATGAATCAGATGTTAGGGGTGTGGAGATGGAAGGAAAATTGGTGACATTACAACATTTTACAACTTTACAACAAATATAAATTTGAGTTTGTTGCATCTACCAGTGTCTAGCAAGGGTGGAAAGCAAAGGCACACTCAGGTTTATGGACCCTCCCCCCACACACAGTGGGGAAAAAAGAAAAGATGAAAAATACTTAAATGTGGAAGAACAGCTCAACACGTGTGCATTTTAGGGTTAACACCGCAAGTGATGGGTTGTAGGATGTAGGGGTGTGGGATGAAATTTTGACACAGGTAAGAGAGCTGAGGCAGTGATGCCCATCCCACACAGGGATGAGAGACTGGGCGCTGCATCGGCAATACTCTTGAGTCAAGCATGGAGGGAGAAGGAAGCAGGGTGATAAACACCCATCACCTCCCTAAGTTCTGCATTTTTGAAGAAAATTCAAGGGAAAAAACAATATCTCGGTTTGTAGAAAAGAATTCATGGTTTCAGGGTAGAGGTCACAGGATGTGAACACCGATTCCACTAACAAAACCAAACAAGACAATAACACAAAAACAACAAAAACATACCCTGAACAACAGCAAAACAGCAATGGATATTTAGACCAAAAAGCTGTGAGTGGAACCTCACAGCTTTACACCCAGTCTCACTGATTATGGAGGCACTGCTTTTTTACCAGCCAACTCAAAATTGTCCAAAATTGTCTTTTCTGAGTTTTTTTTTTTTTTAAAGACAAAACTAAACCCAGACCAAACTGGATATAGAGACACAAAGAGATCACCAAATATATTTAACTATTTAAAAAAACAATAACCAACATTTACAGGACGTTGACAATACCTTTGTTCATGATAAAGTCTCTTCTGTGTGCTTGAGCTAATGAAAACCGAGGAGAAAAACACCCTAACCTATCCCCCTACAAACCATAACAACAAAAAAATAAAGGAATTTTAAAAATTAAAAATCTTTTACTCTAGTCAAGGTTTTTTGCAGCATCCATTGTGATTGGCCTTGTACTTGGAGTTACTCATTAATCATGGCAGGAATCAGCCTGCCTGCACCTATTTCCATGTTATTTCTTTGTGTGCACTAAGCACACTGCTTGGAGACTCCTCCCAGGTGCCTGCCCAACTGAACACAGCGTGTTCTGAGCCAGTGGACATGGCAGAAATGAGGACTGGGACTTTAGTTCTTTTTCTGCTGGTTAATGAGGATATCACCATGTTGAAATGATCTGAGAATCTAAGGGAAGCAGGGAGCTCTGGAGGGGGAAAAGGGATTTGCTACCACAACACTGGGGTCCATGCTTGGCAGCATGGCCAAAGGGTGGTTGGAGTTGGCACGACTAGAAGAAAGTGTGAATTGGAGGGTGTTGTGTGCCCAGCTTTCCCAGGCTGCAAGACTATAAGCATCACTACTGCGTTCTTCTTCCATCTGCTGGACGCTAATCTTCCGGAGGGTTGGAGTGAGAGTGTGGGGGAGGGAGGGTTAAATAAATATCTGTATTTCGAAAGGGGAGAAAAGGTTTATCATAACGACATTTTACAAGTGTACACAACTCAGGGTGTAAGGCACAAATTTACATGTGGAAAACAGGCTATTCACAGATGTAACCCCACGAAAAACCCGTGTGATCAAACCATTAATTTATGCAAGGTAGCAGCCAGCGTATTAATTAGTTCACACTGTTTGTGGATTTTGTTTGCTATCTCACATGCAAGGTGAAATGAGATGGCATATCACAAGCTGGTGCCTTCACAGAAAGTAGGAACCACTGACAAGCCATGTTGGCAGCAATGGGACATGGATGTGCCATTCTAAAAGTTCCTTTCCTGGTTGCTTTAGAAGTTAGGATCTGGAAGGACTTCTAAACTAATTTTTTTGCATGTTGCATGTTATAGCACAGAGACCTCACCAGCAAATTAACTGGAGATTTACATAAGTATTCACCTCGTAACTTTTTCCTTTTAGCTAGAGATCGGACAGTCCAAACACAAAGCTCAGAATTCCAGCTCCAACTTCTTTACTCAGTGAATTTATTGTAAAAATAAAGAAACTCAATTATTCCAGTTAATGGATTTCACGTTAAATAGTTTAACTTCAAGGGGCTTTCTGAAGAGCTGTTCGTCAGGTGATATGTGTAAGAGTCCTTTCCTTAAGGAAAAAAAAAAGGTGAACAATAAATAAAGTTACTTGCGTTAACGGTCACGTTATTTCATTAAAAGAGAGGAGAAGCAGAAATCTATGACATAGTTGCCCAACATGGCATTAATCTGCGATAACAGAAAGCTGTAACACTGGTGGACATTTCACAGTATCTGAGCATAGTAAACTTCTGCCATTGTTAAAGTCTGAGTTAGAATTATCAATGAATCTTTGTTTTTTTCTTTTTAACTTTCATGATTTTTAAAAATGTATTTGTTTTGCAAGTTTGAACGCTAGCCCAGTTTGGCAGAGCCCTGTGCAGTAATGGACAAAAGGTTGCAGTTGCTCTTCACCTCTGTGTGAGAGTGTGTGTGTGTGTGTGTGTGTCCGTGCGGTTGCACATACGTGTGCGTGTGTGGGGGTATGTGCTTTTGGCTCATGTTTGTGATAATTTAAGTCTCTTGTGAGTCCGACCTGTTGCAAGGTGTGGGGGGAAGAGTGAAGGAAGAGAATGGAGGTGAGTCCCGCGTCGCAAACCTTCACCAAAGCACGTGGCCCACTTTTCGAGAGTACCCCCGAGTTCCAGAGGAGGACGCTGCGTCCTCGGCTCTGCGGCGGCCACCTTGGTCTGGTGGGTACTCAGGCAGCTGAGAATCGTGCTGAGCGGAGCGGGCGCCTCGCCTTTCCTGCTGGTTCGACACCTGACCCCTCCCCCTGGGATTATGTACACGCATCATTGGGCTTCATGGATGTGGAAAGGGGGGCAAAGGTAGGTTTGGGGGGTACGTCCGGCTTTAGCGAGGGTGTGCGCTTCAGCCCCGACCTGGTTAGTGAGTTGTAGGCGTTGAGGCTGGGCTGCCTTGAAACAGTCACGGCCTGGCCTGACGGCTGGGAGCTGTGCACCTGGATGGAGTCCACCCTCTGCGGGGCGGGAGGTGGGTTGTCGCCCCGGCCAAAGCTCTGGTTTCTGGAGAGGTGGGAGGAATTGGAGGAGTTAGTATTGTTTCTTTTGAGAGTGGTGGCCTGGTGGCTTCTCGTGAGCGAGTTCGTGGGGTAGCTCCTCTTATAGTCAAGGCCGTAGGAGGTGGAGTGGTGCATCTCCAACCGCTTGCTTAGGCCGCTCTGAGACAGGGAGGCTCCTGGGGGGCCCAGGGAGGCCTCCCGCTGGGGGACTTTGGGGGGCAGGCTGTCCAGGTTCTCCACCATGTTCACCCCATGGTTGGGACTCTTGCTGCTGAGATGTTCCTTGATGGTCTTATACTCTAGGGTGGCCGCCTGGTCCTCCAGCGCCATCTGAGCCACCTCGCTCATTTTGGGCTGGTCCACGTACTCATGCTGGTAGCCCTGCTGCGTAATGGGCAGGACCACCACGCTGGGGATGTGGCTGGGCGACGCCCGGAGGGGCAGGTCCGTGGGAATCACAGGAGAGCCCATGGGGGGCATGTCCTTTGTGCAGGCATTGATGAGGTTCTGGTTCCTTTCCCACTCGCGGCTGCCACGGCTGGGTTTCCGCTTCTGCTGCAGCGTTGGCGTGGACTCTGGGGTGGGCAAAGCTGCCAGATCCAGGTGGTGCTGATCAGCCTTAATGAGCATCTTAGCCGTGTTGCTGGGAGTGGCGAGCTTGCCATTGTGCATGAGTGGTGTGAGGATGGCCTCTGGCTTCGGGTCTTTAGACTGGGTGTCACCGAAGAGGCCGCTGAGCTTGGTGACACTGCTCATGGAGCCCCGGCGCGAGTGAGAGAGCTCCTTCTCCTTGCGCTGCACCGCTGACACGTCTTTGCGCCGGTGATCACAGACGCAATAGACGATGATGCCCGAGAAGACGGCACCCATGACAAAAGCCAGAATGACCGCAATGGCCAAGAGGGTGACAGGAACGAGCTGGTCATGGCCTTTGAGGTAACTTTCGCGAATCACTCCTGCAATAGACATCGCATATGGCGTTAAGAAATGAAAGGACACCGCGAGGCTTATTTTTGTTTGGTATTCACCCTGTTAATTAATAACAGTAATAAGTGACAATAGCACCTCTGCATAACTTGTCATCAAGGCGCGGTTTGCCAAACATTAACTAATTAATCCTCCCCAGCCCCGCCCCAGTATGCAAATAGACTTTATTAGTCGCCTTCTTTGTGTTCTGAGACAGTACTCCACCCTCTCAAGTACTTGCTCTTTCTACTTTGCTTCACTCCTTGGAATATGGCAATTTTGCGTTTCCAAAATTTAATCCTCTTTTCCTCTAACTTTTTTCAATCTTCCCCTCATAAAATTGGGATAAGTGAGATATTTTAAGTCAGGGAGAAGAGGCAACAGTTTTATGTACATTAAATGAACAAATTGTACAGTGCTTCAAGCTTCCCAGGGTCTTTTCTGACGACTTCTTTGAGGGCAGCTGTTGGAAAGACAGCTATTTAACGTGAAAGAAAATAGCTCAAGTTCACAGATTATGTTTATGCTGATTTTGTATCACCCCTCTAAAAAAAAAACAAACCCAAAACCCAAAACCCAAAACCCATGCACACCCAATTTCAGGAAAATATGCTGAATATTTGAAGCTCTTCCTTTACTTATATCGAATATTTAGGAAAGGGAACCATTTGGGACCCTGAAGTGGGTTTAAGACGTGTCAGCTCTCATTATTATGGCTAGAGTTTGCTGTCATGGTGAGATTCTTCAGCAGAGCTAATTTCTTCAATTTAATAAAAATTGTATGACTACACCTGTCAATAATCTTACACTACATTAACCAAGATGCTGTGTTTCTGAAGAAAGTTGTTCCTATTCCTGTGTAATCAGCCACCAAGCTGAGACTCTAATCAAATGCAAACACCGAAGCTTTTATTTTTTAATACCAAGTGAGAATACACATCACAATTGTCAGATCTTAAGTGCTTGATGTGGTAGCTAAAATATAAAATCTCAAATACTTCAATTCCTGCCTCTGGAGAATGAACGAACATGAATACATTAGAGGCACTGCATGGGCTGAGGAAATGTAAACATTGTTCCTATTATGGAAACTGATAGTAAGACAGAAAATGTACCTTCTCTGGTCTCAGGAGAGACATTTTTTCATCTACTAAATCAACTCTTTCCGCAATATGTTTAATGTATTTTCCTGGCAGATATCAGTGGCACAGAATTAGAATGAAATGAAGTAAAAATCTCTACCTCTTTCCAAACCCACAACATGCAACTATATTCAGCTGAAATGCTTTGTATGTCACAGCTGAGACCTTGAAGAAATGCAACTTTATCATGGGGTTTTTCTGCTAAAAGATTTTGATTAGTGAAGTGATGGTTTTAAAACTCAAACATTAGCCTGAAAAAGGTAATATTCTTTTTTCTTTCTAAACTGTCTTTTTCTTCTCAATTGTGACATTACCGTTGGTAGCTGTGGAAATGATTGTCCTGACAAAGGATTGTGACATCAGGTGGGGAATAAATAAAAGCAGCAAAAATCTCTTGTGAAACAAAGATTCTGTGATTAAACAAATGCCCTTGGTAATGAAGGGCAGGGAAAGCAGCTCACCCCAGGGAAAGTGTAAGATTGTAAGACACTGAATAATTTCCAAAGAGACACTTCGCAAATATTTCTAGATTTATCTTCAAGAACTTTTAAGGGGTAGAAACTGAGAAGCAAAAAGCCAGCAGGAAATTCAGCTATAGCTCACACCTTTTATATTGTGGAGCTCCCCACACAGTGGAGCGTCTTTGTGTTCATATATGTTTTAATACCTAGTCAACAAGGAACTGTGCTAATGAAAGTTTCTTCCCTAAATCTGCATTTCCTTGTAATGATAAAACAGCACTGCTTTTCTTTCAATTTTGCTTGTGTATAGGGTTCTACTGAACATCATTTTTAACCGCCTACATATAATCGCACAAGAATGGACACCTGTGAATAAAATAAGTTTAATTTCCCTCATTTATTTGGTGATTTCAGTGGAGCTAGACACCATTGATGGGGGTACTAGGTAAATTTTTTCATAGCAGTGGTTATTTCATGAATCCCTTGCAGGTAACCACATCTATGGGGGCTGTGTCTTCTCAGTAAATGGGTACTTATAACAGGCAGCTGCTATCTACAGTTGGCTTTGGCACTTTACAGTTTAAATTGCTCTCTCAGCTTAAGAGGAACACGGAGAGAATAAGGATAGAGCAATCCATTTGTTTCATTCATTGTTTAACTGGGAAAACTGAAATTTTCAAGTTTATCCATTGCTTATTTTTAGCTCCCATTCTTCTTTTGTGTCTGAAGATCTCTGACTATCTTAGACTCATGGAAACTGCATGCTCTTTCATTGGGAAAAACTCTTTTTTAGGATGGCATCTGAGTTCAGGTTTTTGATCGTTAAATAGAGCAAGGTCTGACCTTTGAGAAAAATGGTGTCTTGTACAGCATCCTCCTCCCAATTTTGTTATGTAAATAGTGCCCTTAAAAACCTTTCTGTATCTCTTCAGCTTTGAGATATGAAGCAGGTGGCATCCCTCATCTGCTTGTACAAATTCAGAAACTCCACATCCAAAGTTAGAAACAGATCAGAGATTAAGTTGAAAGCACAGACAAGAAGTTAAAAGTTATTTTTGGAAAACGCCTTGTTAATTTAAAGCTTTCCACTTATATCATGAAAAATGGCAAAGGGGCATTCACAGAAATGATTAAATCACCCCTGTGACATTGGTGCGAAAGACTGGACACACCAGATTTGTCACGGAGGCCGGGGGTGGTGCCAGTAAAATTAGATCTCCAAAGGCCTGGAGTTTTAGGCTCCTACTTACTGCTGGGTGACCTTTTGGCAAGTGACCTAACATCTCTGGGCCTCAGTTTTTTCATCCGTGATGTGGGGTTAACACACCTGATCTTAATGCCTTATTGGGTTGTTTTAAGGATAGAAAGAAATAATAAGAACTTAGATGCTGTAGTTTGCTGAACAAATCTAAAGGTCGAAAGAAGCCACAAAAGAGAAGTGGTGAGTTAGTAGCTCAGCAAGGGCTTAAGAATAATAGTCACAGCTGCTCCTTTTGATTCCATTTGCTATGGGCCTCTCAGGTGGAGAGGGACAGACCTGTTCTTCCCAGCTCCAAACCATGTGCTCTCCAGATGCTGCCAAAGGATGGTATGTTGAGGCAACATAAGAACACACATGTGATTCAGGACTGCCTGTAGGACTTGAATTTTGAAATAGTAAAACAAAAGCGGGAAATATTGAGCAAAATACAGCGATTATAGTTAGACTCCTAGTGGGGTAATAATCCTGCAATCAGCTTTTATATGCCTTTATCACACCATCCCTAGGCCTCTTAGTTGGGCACCTAATAAATGATTATTAAATAAATGGGTTTGCAATGCAATGTAGAGACATTTTTAAATGGACTTCTAACCTTGATGAGTCTTTTTTTGGAATAACCTTGCTTCTGAAGTCACAGAAACTAATTATATCTCCAGTCATTTAGTAGAATATATTCATACTAGCATTCATTAGATAAAAGAAATTTATAAAGGTGCTCTGTATTTGTTTAAAGTAATAATAAGGGAAACTGTTTTAAAAATGAAATAAAATTCATTCTGGGATAATTCTAAGAGTCGATGAGGGTAAATGAGTTATTTGTAACAACTGAGTGCTCAAGTGGACTTGAGTAATTTGAAAGAAATGCATCTCTGCAAAGAGTGCAGGGCTGGAGCTGATGAACATGATTGCTTCAGAACCTGGGGAAGTAGAAGGGCCTCGGTAGGGTGGTATACTCCCTCCCCAGGTATCTGGGGTGTTGAAATGCCTTTCTCTACCAACCCCTGGGCCTCTTGCTCTCACCAGTTGAAAATGGGGCATTAGTAATGAAAACAGTTGATGAAAAATCCTTTGCATTGATTCATTAACCGCCAGCTATTTCTCACCAGTCATGAGGTGCTAAATGGTTTATTCTTTCCACCTTCCTATTGCAGGAAGCAAGGCACACAATGGCTTAAGAGATTTCTCTGAAATCATGCCTTAAATTGGCAGAACTGAGAAAGAATAGAATCTCCAGTTGTTTTTTTTCTGAGGTGAGAGAGTTTTCATATGCTGGAGGGAGGTCTCAGAGGGGCAGTTGGAAACTCTTTAGAGGCTGGAAGCAATGAAAAGATTATAAAAAACCCCACCCTCCAGGACTTGCAATATGTAATTCAAAATAAGAACAATTATAAACTGTAAAATAAGAGGAAGTCCAACATAGCTCTGATTTGGTTTCTAGCAGCCCTGCTCACAGGTTCTCTATAATTTCCTAGCCTGCATGGAGCCCAGCACCAGGCTCTGGGACAATATACCTCAGGAAAGATGCTCTCCTAACTCTGGGTTGAACTGTGATGTTCTTGGGCCTTTGCTATTACTCTCCAGGTTTTGACTCCAAGCATCTTTGTGGCTGTCTTCAGCAAATATTTACTGAGCGTGGACTAAAGCGCCACGCTAGGTGCTAGGGAGGCAAAGGCAAAGGCAAAGGCAAAGGGGGCACAAATCCTGTGATCCAGTAGCGGAGGAGGCAGGTGCCCAGACGTGAACTTACAACCAAAGTTTGGAAGCATGATGAGATGCATCACTTCTGCTTCAATATGGGCAAAGGCTGTGTGTAGGAGGCAGCATTTGAGCTAAGCCTTAAGGTTGTGTAGGATGTCCGCTGAAGTGGAGAGAGCAACAAGAACCAAGCATGGAGGAAGGGAAAGTGAGGACTGGCGAATGGTCTAATACCCTTCCTTCTAGTCTCTTCCGCTCTCCTGTACTCTAGCTTGCTTCTGGGCTTTCACAGAGGCTGTTCCCTCTCTCTGCCTGGAATATCCCTGCTCACCACCTGGTCCTCTGACCGTCTCCTTTAGGAATCAGCTTAAGTGGGGAAACCTTTTCCAACTCCCTCGGACTAGGGAGACGTTTTCCACTGAATCTTCAGCAATAAACGTGCTCAGTAAATATCTGTTAAATAAATAGTAAATGAATATTTGGATGAATGAGTATTTGTAGAGGGAAAGTAATAGTGAGAGCTAATCATTTGAAGGCAGGCCGCGAAAGCCTCGAATGACTGAAAAAGGTATTTAGAGGATATGTCAGTTTTGGAAGGAAAGTTCTTAGTTACTTCACCTGCAATTTCAAAGGTCTCTTTGCTCAAGAAAGCTGATTCAGTTTACTTGCTTCACGTTGAATGTTATTGAAAAACTACTGGCTTCAAAGAGTCAATACCTTTGCATTAATGGCACAGCTAGTCTACCTGAATTTATTATTACTGCTTTTAAAATAAAAACTGTCTTTAGCTATATTTATCCCCTGAATTGTACAGAAATAACTGGGAGATATTATCTATCCTATCAAAAAATGAAGCAGGAAAGACGAAAGAAAAAAAACAGAAAACCAATTGCACTCATTAAGCTTAATAACAAGGAAGAGCTCTACCCATCTGCCCTCAATTATCTTGCTAAGTGTATGAGAACTAGGCAGCCACTACCTCGAAATGGTTAAGTGTACACTTTCCCCTCTCATCCTTGTTCACTGGTCTGCCTGTTTTGGAGCTGCCGTGTGATATGATGGATGTGTCTGTCTCCATAGTGAAGTGATTAATAGGCATCTGTGTAAATCAGACCTGGTAACCACAAAGACAACAAAGCCTCTCTGTGTCCTTTAGAGAAATATGCAAAGGCAAAAAGGAAGATGGACATTTCCTCCGCTGCTGAGCCAGAGTGGGGTTCATGTTGGGTCTGAGAGCTAAGAAAGATGGCAAAACACCAAGAAAAGCCCCGGAGTAGGATCCCCTAAAAATAGACTCTTGATTCTGCTTTATAGTAAGACAAGCCTACAATTTCCTTGAAATCCTCATAACAACTGGGTGAATGGAATCTAACAACCCAATGTTTCTTGTTTGAAAAATCTTATTGCAACAAAATGCCAGGCTTACAGTCCTGCAAGGAAGTATGAATGAATGAACTAACCATGGGCCAAGCATCATGGCTGCTAACCACAGAAGGCACGCTGCAATCTCTATTAAGGAGGAAAGAAAATACATAGGGGAAAAACCCTAACTGTAGACAATTTCGCCTCAAAGCCACACCCCAGTCAGTGGAGATGACCACACTGAAAGTGAAGTGGGAGCTCTCTGTGGTTATCTCGGCAGGAAGCAGCTTTCTTCTTGTCTTACGGCATAATGTGAACCAGATGGGTTAGGAATAAACTGAAACTGCCAGCAGCCGTGGAAATGGGCTCAGAGTTTATAACTCAAACTTTCCTCTTCCTTTTATTTTTATTTCCCAACCCTCTGTGCCAACAAGAGGCTGTAGATTAGATGCTGGGAGGGGCCGTGGTCTTGATACAAGATGTTCCAATTAATGGCTGACCACGCCAAAGCAGAGGCAGCTCCCTGGCTCATTGATAGCCTTGGTTCAGAAGCTATTTAAAAACTCATATTGAAATAATGCTTAATGTTGACTGTGGATGAATCTACTTCCAGTCCTATCACCTTCGAAAATGATGCATTTTTGTTGTTTTGGCGAGGCCATCACAGGAAGAAAAGGGAGAATGAGCATGAAACTCATTCCATTTCATATTTTTTAGAGGAGAAACGACTTCTCTCCCTCTGTGCCAACAGGAGTGCTCGGTTCACTGTTCCTCCCTTGCTCTATGCACTACACCCAGAGCATGGATTGAAGTTTAGATTGGGAGTCATGATAAGTTAATTTTTAAAAGCCTTGCCCTGGGGTGTTGGTCTGTGCTTTCATGTGTTATAACTGTCACTATTTTTGTAAAGGTAATGATTATTTCACTTGGGTAGTTTTAGCAATATTTGCATGGTTTATTTTTCTTCTTTTTGAGGTTTTCTTTCTAATAACACTGGAAACCCAACATCTAAATAATTTCTGAAACCAAAACATTTCTATTTTCTAACTTCCTGGTCCCCTCTTCTTCCTTTGCTCTCACAAAGCATCAAAGCTATAAAATGGGGAAGTGGATCTCCTTATAAAATTGTGAAATTCAGGTGATTCTTTGCAATATTTACAGTGTTTTGATTTTTTTCTTTCTCTACAAAGCAAAGATAAAACAAATAGGAGGAAACAGGAAACAGATCTGTCTGAGTACTCCAAAAACTGTCAACTTAACTTGTTATGGGTATAGTTCTTAGGGTCTGGGTTATAGATGAGGCTGGGTGTTAATGTTTAAGAACATAAACTTTGATGTAATAATGAAATGGGTTTAAGTCTTGGCTCTATAACTAACTAGCATGTGACCTTGGGCAAGTCACTCAGTCTCTCTAAGCCCCAGTAGTGCTGGCTATATGAGTGTTGTTGGAAGGATCAAATAGATTAAGTAAATGAATGTATTTAAAGCACTTGGCATTGTGCAGGACACATACTGATGCTCAATAATGTATGGGAAGTGTTATTAGAGTTTTTGACAAGTTACCTGCCTTTGACAGAATCCAAGATAGACTATATTAGTACAACCCTTTGGTAGGAGTCAGTTGTGGAAAGTAAGGGTTTAAAAATACAACAAAATCTTGGAGAGTGACTGTAAGCAAGGTAATCCATAACAACTTGAAAGTGTCCTAAAAAGTGCTACTCAGCATTAGCATCACCTGTCCCTTACTAGAAATACAAATCCTTGGGTCCTACCCAGACCTGAATCAATCTCTGGAGCTGAAGTTCAGAAATCTGTGTTTTAATAAGGACTCCAGACGATACTTGTGTTTATAAAAGCTTGAGAACATTGCCCTATCAGATATGTGACTAGTATTCCAAAATACGCCACCTAAATGTTAACTTTAAAGTGCAACTTCAGACACCACTGACTCAGTGTGTAGCCAGATGTTAAATAAGTCTTCCTTAGTGTTCGAAGTATGAATCTTTAGGGGATCTCGTGAATGACAATTTCTTTACTGCGGTTACCATGTTTTGACAAAGAATACAAAATTGATGTGATTTTATCGGAAATACAAATCCCTAACACTTTTCCTTGGCACCAGACAAAAACTTGACACGTGGCATAAAACACTGTGCCATTACTCCTATGACAAATCAGCCCAATTTGCTAGGCCAAAAGCTGCTGGGGAAATTGCCTGTGGTCTCTTTATTTGCCCCAGCATGAAGACAGGGAAATTTCTGATGCTCCCCATCTCCTTCACAGAGGCCATCAGGTAGTAAGTGGTTGGTATTACAGAGCCCAGATATGTCCTAGATTGGGTCAGGACTGAGTCACAGGGACAGAAGAAGGAGAATCTCAGTGGGAGCTCACTACTGAATAGAGCAACCTCCTTTCAAGGCCTGCATCTCCTATCATCTCAAAATCAACTCTACTCAAACAATGCACAGCCATTAAGCAACATCTGATAATGGTTCAGGAGACCTTTTCCCCTTTGCATGATCAGGCAAGAGAATAAGAAACTCAAGAAAATTCTTTATCTCTCTGGATTGAAAGAGGGACCTGAGTCCATGTTTCCTTCCCCAAACTTAGGTCCTGCTTTGTAATAATAAAAATGCCTAGCACAACAGTGCACTCACTGGAGTTTGGTACTTACAGATCTGCTGAGTTGAACTGAATCTGCAAATCCATAGAATCATATAAGACATTTTAAGTTACATTAAATTTCTGCTGTGTGCTTTTAAATCATGGAGTGCAAGACCCATCAGCACTTAGGGTATATTTATTACCTTAACAAATGTCAGATGACTGTGTCCAATGTTATCAATTATTTATGAATAACAAGAAGCTGTAAAACTGGAAACGGCAAGCTTTAATATGTCCAAAAGGTTAGGCATAATGCAGTTTGCCTCCCTATAAATTTCTTGACATCATCTTCCCTCCTAGTAAAGCATCGTCAGGGATATCTATACTGAACTTGCATTATATAAAGTTCATAATGCTTGCCCCTGCCTTCAGGGAAGAAATGTAACTGCAGATACATATTTAAAAAAGAATGCATCCTTTTAAAAAATATGAAGTTTACAAATAATTGGAGTGGAAAATTCCTATTATCCCATTAAAAATGAATTATTTCAGGCCGTAGACTTTTAAGAGCTTAAGAAATATTAATTAAGGATGACGAACCTTCACACTGCTCATAATGAGCTTTCCGACACCGATTAAGATCCTGTCTACTGTGCATCCAATGTATTTGAATATATCCAACTACATTTCACTGGTTTATTTCAGGGCCCCCGTCTACAATTTAATGTGCGGGGAAATTTACACGAGGCTGTTCATGTGGGTCCCTTCAGGCCAGCAGCACAGCCCGTGCGCTTTGCAGGACTTCATCTAACACCTGCACAGGCCGTATCTCCCTGAGACCAGTGCATGAGTACAGCTTTCCTGTCCTCTTTCTCTCTATGGCAATGGCATGAATTATGTATTCTGAGAAATCCTTGTAGCTTTCGAGGCCATTCTCGTGTATAATGTCAAGAAAAGAGAAGGTGTCCTTGGGAAAGTTCTTGCTTTCCACTATTTTGCCTTTGCTAGACTACGTCTACGGAGCAGCGAGGTGTGCGAAGTAAAACTTGTAACAAGCATTTTTTTTTTTTTGAACTCCAGGAAATGAGGCTATCAGAAAGGTTTTTTACAAAGCTAATATTATTTTCCCATTATTATACATGATCCGAAATACAAATGGACTTTTCACAGTTTTATTGTTAGGACAAAAAAATTTTTAGATGAACAGAGTGCAGTTGAATCAATTAGAGCAAAATTTTAACTACTGCAGATGTTCAGTTAGTACAATCATGCCTAACCTAGTCCCTGTAGTCCTTGAAAGTGCCATTAAGCTGTCAGAAAACTTTGCCACTATGTGTTTTATGCAGGAGATAGAATGAAAAAAAAAAAATTTGAGGGAAAGGGTAGGGGTAAAGTGAATTCATGTCAGTGGTGATGTGGCTTAAAAAAGTGGCTAGAGATTAAAGTTTAAGAAGCACCTCTAGAAGGTGAGTTGATTTTTTAAATATCCTACAGTTTAAGTTGCTAATTTTAAAATAAAAAGTCAAGTCTCCATAATTGTAATTTAAATCCCTCATTTTTTTCCCGAGGAAAATAGATGTTAGATTAAAGAAAAAATAGAGAGAGGTTTGGTTGGTATCTTTAGAAAGAAAATCCAAATATTAGTGTGCAGATTTAGACCGGCAGGGAGACGAAACAGCTTTTTACGTGGCTGACATTTAACTTTTTTTTCTTCTACTCTTTCCACAATAATCTCATCAAGACCTGAGATAAATTCAGCGAGTTGTCAAGAGGATACAAAATTCATTAGATCAAATCTACATCTCTGCCCATAATGCTGAAAGAACGATTCCAGCCTTCTGCAAGGGCTTCTCAGTCCCCGCCCCTCTCCTCCCTAACACATTCACATGGAAACTTCCACGTCATCTGTTTGAGAGCCCAGCACCTGACCTCACAATATCATTTTCTTCAGTTCTTCAAAGACAAGCCAGAGACTACAAATAGATTCCTTTTCTTGTAGTTGACAAAGAAATGTTAATATGGTAAAAATAAGTGGTGGCACCCTGGATTATATTATCATTTATTTTTCAGTCTCCCTGATTTCAAAATCTGTTCTGGCTGAAAAGTATGCCATGTGCTATGAACCCCAGTGTCTTAACTAAAGTGACAGAGAAGCCCACGTTTGGAGTTCAGCTTGCTTGCGGCTTTACCTAAGATAGAGCTTTTAGCTTGGCCAGAAGCATCTACCAGGAAAATGCCGGTATAGAAACACTGTAGATGTGTAGATACAGATACTTTAGATCCAAAATTGACGCAAAATTTCATTTCTCAAATTTATCGTGTATATGTAATTAACCTAATATGATTGAATAATCAATTTAATATATATCTATAATCTCTTAATCTCTTGATCTGTCTTTCCCTCCCCTTTTCCCCTTTCTTTCCACTCATCTACCTTCCGACCTATCCCCCACCTCCTACAGCTAAAGCCAAAACCCACTTAGCATGACTTCTTAGGCTCCAGACTACCATTTCAATCTCAATTCCCACTCCGGCCCTCTATATACTTTATCACTTTCATCACAGCACACTACTTGCCTCTTTTTCATCACACGCTATACTAATAGCTTTGTGTTTTGGTCATGTCACTTCTGTAGCTTGGAATGTCTTTCTTCCCCTTTTTCCTTCAAGACTTCGCAAGGCCTTCCCCTATTTGGAATGAATTATCCGTCTCCTTTATCCTCTCTCAGGGCTGGGCCCACCCCTCTTTCCTTTACTTCTCTTACTCTCAGACTTTACTCTGCCCCATAGGCTAGCCAAGAGGTCACCTGTGTGTATCTCCTGCTAAACCGTAAGCTCCCTGAGTGCAGGGCTCATGTTGACTTCAGATAAGTATCTACTGTAACACTCAGCATAAGGCTTATATACCCCACATAAGGTTTATTGTTGAATGTCTGTTGAATGCATGAAGAAATGAAGGGAGATTAATGTTTTTTGATATGAATAACCTTTTCTTTGAGATTAAGGTGATTGTCTCTATTATTAAACTATAATTTTCTAGTGCTTTTTGGATTCCAGTTCATCCCCTTCAAAGCCATGGAAATGAGAAATGGGTGGGGTGGGGGTGGGGGGTAGGGGGAACAGCCAGATAAAGAAGAAAAAAATACGGTTAACATAACAGTTTATAAACACCTGAGGTTAAATAAAATTAGTAAAACCCAATAGTTTTAACCATGACCTAGTTTAGGAACAGTTTGATTTCTGAGCATTCCTCACTTAAAAGTGGCATTCAAAAGCCTGCTTTTAGTGACAATCTTTTAAATTGTTCTATTTCAAACACATATATAATTTTTAGTGATAATTCTCTGAAATTAAATATTTTTTAAAGAATAAAATTCCTCTTATACGGGTTACTCTAGATTTTCTGAGAGTTAAAGGGCAAATGTAATCTAGAGATTAGATCTTATATACTCACTGAATAAGTTATCAGTTACCTCTTCAATAGGACCGCCAGGGTGTTCTGTGGTTAAATTATAACTTCTGTTAAATTATAGTATTTCAGCATAAGTAGGTCTTGTGCAATATGTGGGACATATTTATACTAAAAAGTTATTCCTGATTTATTTAAAATTCAAATTTACCTGGGCATTATATATTTTATCTAGTAACCCTACTGTTCCAGCTCCAAATACCGTGCTTCTAATGATTCCCACAAATATTCTTTAGATCCACTCTAAACTTTGAGATGAAAACAGTTTAACAGAGTAATAAAAACGATACTAAACCTTTATAAGGCAGGTGTAGCATAATTTACAAATGAAAAAAATATAATTCGTATTTTATTTTTTATTATCAGCAACAACAGGCACTTTATTTCTTATGAACGTTGAAGGATACATTTCCTCTAACTCAAAAACAGAAATAAATGAACTCTAATTCAAAAGAGTAAACTAGTCCCTGTCTCTTAGTGTTCTTGGCCCTGACCTTGTTCCTTCTCACCTGGTTCAATTAATGGTCAATTGTTAGGTGAAGTCTGAGCTCCTTGGCTCTCCCACTAGTAGTCCTCCCTATCAGATAGAAGCTCTTTCTCTGAATTCTCTAAGACTGTCCTGTTTTACCATCACATTTAGAAATGGCTGTGATACTACAGGTTTTACTTATAAAAGCTATGCAAATTACCATGAACTTAGTTTTTTTGTTTGTTTGTTTGTTTTTAAAAGCTCTGGCTATTCAAAAAAAGTCTGAGTTTGCCAGCATTTCCACAAACTTTTTAAATATGAACCCTGTACCAAACATCCCTCACTTTTTTCTTCCTCCCTGTCAGGTGATATGTGACTGCTGTAACATTGGTACTAAAGGAAAGGACTAACAAAAGGGGCTGAAAAACTGTTTCCTAGTGCTGTGTCCTTGATGTGTTCAGCCAAGTTGTCTTCAGTTGTCTAATATCTTTTTCTAAAATCTGCTGTGCACGATTTCGCCTTGTTTACAAAGACAATGGTGGTTGTAAAAGCTTTTTGGTGCATTTCTGAGTCTGCGTGCGTCATCTGTCTGGCGGTTTGATATTTCTTAGACAGGAACTATGTCTATCTCTCATATAGCCGCTAACTCCTTATTGGGATCTAATACTGTGCTATGAAGCCAGTAATAAATTTTGCTTGAGACACTTAACAAAACATTTTTTGTTATGGGAATGGTACTGAAGAAATGGCAGAGAAAATTCGGCCCAAGTTTAGGAGTAAGGAAAAGAAGAGAAACTTATTTTTCTTCCTTTATTAATATCATCGGCAATAATTTTCTCTGTACATAAAGTTACCTACATATGACTTGATAGGAACTAAGAAATCACTTTCCCCATTGGGAGAACTGGGTGCTTTAAAATCCCCAATCCATTAGATTTTAAGCATTGGAGATTGTTAAAATGGCAGAGTAATCAGGGCTAGACTCTATTATTAAACATACTCACTTAAAATCAGATTCCTAAGCCTGTTAATGAAGAAAGTTAGGCTCTAATGGTTTGGGATGCAGAACAGGCAAAGCTGGAATGAGAGAAACGGGAAAGAAGGGTCAAATGTAGGTTATTGCCAGGCCAGGGGAATGCACTGTAGCACAGGAGTCCTTTATGGCAGCAGTCTCCAACCTTTTGGGCACCAGGGATGGGTGCTCCTATGAGAATCTAATGCCTGATGATCTGAGGTGGAGCTGGGGTGGAGATGCTAGCGCTGGGGAGCGGCTGCAAACACAGATGAAATTTTGCTGGCTCGCCCACCACTCACCTTCTCCTGGACGGTCTAGTTCCTAACAGGCCATGGACTGGTACTGGTCTGCGGCCCCATGGTTGGGGACCTCTGCTTTATGAGAAAAGTGGCCAAGAAGCAAAAGTGCTAAAGGTAAACTTCCCCTAGGCCACAGTTTGGTTACTAGCTGTTTTTACACTTGGCTGATCACTGCCAGTCTGGAGAAAAATCTCTCCAGATGCTTACAAGCCTAGAATGACTAATTTTTTTTTTTTTAAGTCTAAATCTATTTTACTCTAAATCCCTCCTTGACCAAACTTCTCATCGCCAATCACAAAGCTCAGTAGTTGGAAGAGAAATCAGAAGAGCACTAGGTCATATAATTGCAACACCCAGAGCCCAGCGAACAGAAGGTATAGTGGTTGTCAAATATTGTTCTCCCAAATACCAGAAGCAGTTTTGGTAGGAGTTTAATCCTCAGTGGACTCTTTTAATTGCTATAGTCCAGAGTTACTCAAACTGGAGTCATTCAACTACCGATACTACAATTTCAATAATAGTAATAAGTCTCACCAACCATATTATTTACTTAATATTTTTATATCCCTATACCTCCTGCACTACTATTTACTTCATATTTCCTTTAAATTACCTTTAGAATGTATTTCAAATGTATATCATTATCATAAATAGAAAAATGTCACTTTTCATAGAAAGTAACCATAAGAATAAAATGAATTGAAAGCAAAACAGTGTTAATTCCAGCTAGTCCTAGCTGTAAGTCAAAGCCCTCAAAAGAGATAGTAGTAAGATTAGGGAGTTGTTAATGATAAAGCACCGAACCGAGACTTTTTCCTTGACATAACCAAAAAGATTCAAAGAGGAATGAAAAGGGTGTAACTTTCTACCACATGATTCTTGAAAGCCATGATGCCCTTGAGCCACCTAAATCATCTCATGTAAGGTGCTGCATGTCCTTCTTGGAGGCAATACTGCTGGAGGCAAAGATGATGCATTTGAGGAATAAATAATGAACTATAAAGAGGATCGTTGATAAACCATGTGGTTTATAAAATTCCATTTTAGGATTGTTATGAGGCGTGGACAATATCCTCAGTATCCTTTACAGACCTTGTGAATTTTACTGCATGATTATTTCCCAGACTAAAAATTGCCTATACAAATAGCTCGTACATTGATTAAAGTATATTCAACATTTACTGTATATTTCAGTTTAAATTATTCATTTGATCTCTTAAATTATTTCTGTATCTTTTCCTTGTCTATAATGAGCATATCTTGACTAAATGTAATAATGTGATAATATCTCACTTTAAAGATTTCCCAAAATATATAAGCGTACTATAGTTATATAGCATTTCCAATCATATGGGAACATCTTTGTATAGTTTGACTATTTCATCTATTTTCTGAGCGTTCACAAGAACTCTATAAGTCTAAAGTAGGGAATTTTCTTCTGTTCCTGATTTATTCTTGTATCTTAATGGCAGTGGTCAGCATTTACATTTTATATTTATGCTACACAGCTCTCTTGGAAGATCTGTACATGGCTGATTTCCTCACATATCTTGCAGTTTTCTTGGAAATCAGGTTTTATGGTATTACTTTTGGTCAGAAACAAGAGGCACAAGAGTAGCTATTAATTCTCAGTATTGCTTAACCTAAAAAGAAAGCTCTTATTTCTTTTGCTGTGGGAAGGCATGGGGCGGGGAAGAGTTGGGGGTGGTGGTGATAAATGAGGGGAGGCAAGCCAAATCTAAAAATAAACTAGATTTTCTTTCTTATTCATATGTAATTAGAGCCCCTTTATAACTATTTATTCCCACCTCAAAAGTTATAGGAAGAATAAATAATACATATTTTTAAGTGTGGCAAACCAAGAAAGAGGTAGCCAGGGCTGCATCTAATTTATCAACTTGGTGATTAAAGGGCTGGCTCTAGAGGCTCCAGACATCTAGGGACCCAGAGATAAAACAGAGCAGTTGGCTGTGTTTTTACTAATGAATCTATGGCTTGAAAGATATCAGGCAATTTTAAAGGAAAGCAGCAAGGACAAGAGACATTAGACAAGGCCAATAGGGTAATGAAGGGCAAGGCCAGTTACTGAGAGAGAAAATTACTTCATTTTCTGTGATAATGCTTCTGCGTGCTTCTCAGGTCTCTTCTCACGCTTTGTTAGTATGACTATATATACATACAGCATCCGAATGCTACTCACAGTGTAGAAGGAAAGAGCCTTGGAACATTCCACAGAGGGGCAGAGGGCCTGGGTCTATTATTTTGAAAGGGGGAGGCTAAGAACAATGGTAGCAGAAGGGGGTTAGATTGCAAGGTTGGGAACAGCGCTTTTACAGATGTGAAGGACGCACAGGATTAAATCAAGATGAATGACACAGAAAGGAAAAGAAGGAAAAAGGCAAGCCAAACATACTCTGGAAATGCAGAATTTTGGGGAGGATGAGGTGGGACAGAGAAGACACCGGCCCAGTGGTTCAGTGTATCTTCAGAGCAGAGCTGTGGGCTTGTTTGCTCCCTGGACTTTTTTCCAGTGGCCAAAATGAAAAGGGCATTGGACACTTGACTCCTCCTCAGCTAGCTGGTCAGCAGACACATTTTCTGCTTAGCGGGGGAAATGTGCGGTATTTCAGAAACAATTCCAGAGTATATTTAGCTCCTAAAGCTGGCACACACAAATGTCACATTCTCATGGGATAATCGACCCAGTGAAAAGAACACCTGCCAGAGGCCCTCAGAAAACCCACGAAACTCTCGCATCCCAGGAGATGCTGCACACACAGATGTGACATCATTAAGGCATCCACATCAGGGAATGAAAAGAAGAGAAGCAAAAGGATCACAGATTGGGTCAAGTTGAGGGACATCATAATGAGTCAGAAAGGAAACAAGACTGTTCCAACAGAATAACGCCATCACCAAGTCATACCACACAGTGCTTGGCAAAACAAAAGATCAAAATAAATCATGATCATTGAAAATAATTCAGAGCAAAGTAGAAATTAAAATCATAAAAATCATGGTGAAAGGAACATTAAGCTACATCTTTAAAAATTTTTTGCATAACATCTCATTGTCATTGCCCCATCAAATACATAATTCTTAAAAATCAAACTCAAATTTGACAGGGCAAGGCAAGGAGTTAATAGCACAAGAACAGTGATCATGTTAAACACCCATGCAGTCACCTCTGCCACCATTGTTTGACAATTTGTAGACTGCTTCCAGCTTTGTCAATATTCATAATAAGACCCAAGAGAATGAACAATACCGGATTTTAAAATGATGTCAAAGTGTTAATTGGACTCTTTGATAACCTCCATCCCTTGGGGGAGTTAACAATTGGAGAAAATTCAGCCACCTGTCTCAGTAAAGTGAAGAGAAAATGATTGTAACCAATGGCTAGATATTTGGTTGACATATTTAATGCTTTACTGGAAAGGCTGTTTGAATTTTCAGAAAGTTGCAGTGGGCAAACACAAATTGATTTTACTGAGTTGTCTCTTCTTGAGAACTTGGCCAAGACTAACACATCTGTGGTCTGGAGCCACACATGACAGATAAAGGCTCATGCTTGGGATTATAGCCTGTTGTGATAGTTCTGTCCCGTCACAAATTGGCCTGGTGCTTTCTCAGGATGGAAAGAGCGAGGATCCTTCCAATTTAAAGAGGCTGCTGAGACAAAAACTACTTTAAAAAAAGATTTGAGGCAGAGCATATTGATAAGGAGTTTCAAAGCAATAATAAAAATCAAGGGGATGTGCTCAAGAACAGGTTAAAAGGGCTTCGTCTTCACAGTTTGGCACATAGGGCAGCAGAGTGTGCGGCGCTCTCAGGAAATGAGATTCAAAAAAGAGGATGGAAATTTAGCATGTGAGTCTCCCTTGAAAACATTCTCCCGAGAAAACTTTAAGAGTAAAGGTAGAGATATGTATACAGAAAACCCTGAGGGAGGATGTGTTAGAGATTGTCTTCCAAGGGTCACTATGGCTGGTGTGCCCTCAAGACTCAAACCCCAGCTTGGATGAAACTCTTGAAAACATATAGAAGTAAACAATTCTGAATGGGGGGAAACAGCTCGCAACATAACTGGGCTTTTCAGTCTTTGATTTACAAGACTGTTTTTTGGACAAGCAAAGGCCCCTTTGATTGCAGCTGCAACTAAAGTAGGATGTGTTACCAGAAGCAGCAAATGGCAAAAAAAGGGATGACATTTCCTGTCTCTAGTTGAGCAAAGAAAGCAAGTGAGAATTTAGGACAGTTCACAGAGTCGCTCTCATTTAGTGCAGCTTCCTTTCGGTTTTAAGTGCATAGCAATTCTGTTTGATTAAATAACATAATTTTGTTTTAGCTGTTGTCCCCTCGGGGCAATTACAGTATGTCTTAGGACCACGGCTCTATTCAAATTCAGCACCATGCGAGAGTGAGATGCTACCCAGGCAGAAAAGACTATGCCCTGCTATTTCTCCATTCACTGATTAAACGGGCCTTTACTTTGATTATATGCACTTGCCAAAGCACACACTGCATTCCATTCCATTATGGTGGGAAATGCAGACCCCAAAATCGCAGTACGAGCTAAGAGGAGTAGAAAGGGATCGCAGGAGCCAGCATCTGCTTTGGGCCAAGCCACACCTCTTTTGGATGGAGGAAACTTTGAGGCTGTGTTATTTGTTTTATGTGGTTTCTCTTTAGTTGGGCAATAATCTAGGATCAAGCCTAGCCCAGAGGTTTGGATTGCAGTCTTTTTTGAGATGGTTTCAATCACAGGGTGTTAGAAGTTCCTTAAATATTGCTATGATTCAGCTGGAAGCAGTTACACAGTCCTCCCTACTTTTCCCTCCCTCTCCCCCCAGAGGAAGAGGCAATTCCAAGGCCTTACCCTTCTTGTCTTGGTGATTATGGGAAGACACTGCCCCCAAAGAGTCTGTGCTGTCAGGTGAATCGAGCAAATCCTTCCAGTCCAGCATTCCTCCCCTAGACTCATACCCCTCTTGAGCCGCCGAATCTGACGTGGTGGTGCTGGGCAAGAGGGAACTGGAGTGCCCTGTTTTCATCACAAATACAGTTAGGGAAACATCACCGGAGACACCCACATTCCCTTTGCTCAGAGGCCTGGAGGTGGGACATCCGAGCTGCCTGTAAGACTGAAAGGAGATTGGCCTAGAAATAACAAGGCTCAGGGGTAGAGTTCAGCAGAAAGCCCCTTGAACTTGTAGTTGGAGGATGAAGGGCCAGATCCAATCTCTGCTTTTTGTTGAGTGAGCCTCGGGGAATCATTTAACCTCTGTAGGCCTTGATTTTCCTTGTGCAAAAAATGGGGATGATGCCACTTACCTCCCAGCGTTGGGAGGATAAAGTGACATAATGGTAAAAGTACCTAGCAGTGTCTGACACATGGTAGGTGCTCAAGAAATACTAGTGTCCTTCTTTGATATTCCCATAGCAGCACTAAAGGCAGAATGTGTCTAAGCTGGGAATACTATTGTGACTCATGGGGGAGGTTTATGGTAGCAGAGGGGCCTCTCCCCCATCACAAACAACTCAGCTGTCCTGAGCCTTTCTCATGGAAGATGTGTCTAGTTTTCAGCTTCAGTTCCACTTCACAGGCATTCCTCCTTCTGGGATAAGTGACTGCTTTCTGAAGGGATATGTTCCCATCTCCTTTTCACTGGAATGGAGGCTACAACTGCTCCATGTTGTTTTGGCTGTATCTTTTGTGTCTTATTCCAACAAAGTTAGTTTCATGGTTTCATGACTCATACTTGTGAGAGGCTGTTTTTGAGGCCACACTGACTGATATTATTCAGATTAGAAAGGAACTGGTTTTTGAGATGCAGAGTAGCCTATGATAGGATAAGATCAGAAGAATGGCTAGATTGGAAGTTATGGCAGAAACTGGACATTTCCCGTGAATACATTCCTAAGCATTCCTTCCATCACTCCACAAGGTTAAATGCAGGTCATATCAGGTGCTTTGATCTAAACTGTCACAGTTATTTAAAGAAGCTCACTACCTATTCTCTATGGTAGAAATAATATGTACCTGCTCTGTGATTTTCAAGTAGAGTCTTTGGTTTATTAAACTATCTTACCTATAGCAACCTCTCGAGTAATTTTTAGAAAGATGTCAGGGCAACTACTGTGAATGTGTAACTGATGTCTTTGGTAGAAAGTAGGACAGATTCACAGGTGGCTTCAGCATTGGGCTGCGATCATCACGCATGTGATAAAGAAAATGCCACTAGTAAAAAGATTATAATGATCAATGCATTTGAATATATATTCAAATATATATGCAAGGAAAAGCAAGTCAGCTAAGTGGCTCATCTAAACTGTAATGATTTCTATGGAAGCACCACACTTAAATGCTCCCACAAAGCTTTGGTAACATTTAAGAGGCTACTTTCTGTGTAGTACTTGTTTGGCTCCCACACAGTTTCAAACATCCACTTTGTTGAAAATAGTCTGGTTCATGTCCAATATCTAAAATCATGTTGATTTAAAACTCAAGAATGGTTGCATCAAGACCTTTTGTTTTTATATTTCTGAATTTCATGTCTAATCTCATAATACTGATAGAAAAACAGGGGTAGGAGAATTAACTTGGGAATACAGAATTATTTTTACTTCCTTCTTGCTTATATTGTGGTCTAAAATATAGCCTGTATTTTCTACTCTTGAATTCAACACTTCTCTAATGAAATATATGGTCAACCTGAGAGAGAATTTAGCACCCAGCATAAGCAAACAATTGGAATTAGCTTTGTCGGGAGTTAGAAAGGGAGAAAGGGGAAAATAAAGGCCTCTCCAAGTAGCAAAAATTTCTTTTACTTGAATTGATATGCATTTTGAGCACTTTCAATTTAACTGTGTTCAAGGGGCAATTTTATGATAATGCCATAAGTACGGTTTAGGGAGAACATTTCTTAATACCGTAATCTAGGGGAAATATGTGCCTAAGGGACACATTCTCTGTAGAAAGAGTTGCTGGACCATATGTTGCAAATACATGGAAAACTCATTGGTAATGGAAAGCTATGGCTATGAGAGGAAATTAATGTGGACCAGATGGTAGTTAGGTAGGAAAATGTTTTACACAAATGTGAGAAATCAGCTCCTTCCTATTGCTAAAGTGTTAGTCTAATACCCACCACATCTCCATTTTCTATATGTAAATCTAGAGAAACCATGCATCTGATGTACTCAAAAGAAAAAAAATAGAACAGCATGAGGTTTGTAATCGTTTATACTTGTGCTTGAGGTTAAGGCAACGCATGTCACAGGTGAATCAAATAGTCAGAGAAAGCAATACCTGACTCTCAAAAACTTTAGAACCACCATGTAAAAGCACCGTTTAGCAATAGTCCTTAGTTTGAATTCAAAGAGGTGTATGAGTATTACCTCTCCAAGCTTTAAAAAAATATTAAAAAGAAATCACTTTATTCCTTCTTAGAATCTGATTCTACAGGCTATATTATTTTTGTGCATTCTCTAAGAGACTTCATAACCAAAATAATGTTGCAAAAATAAGCAATCACTTGTGGATATAGTATTACATGTCAGTAGAATTCAAACCTATAATTTGGTCTTGTTAATACAATTTGGGAAGTCATATTTTAATCAGCGGAGATTATGATATATTATTCTTATACTATACAAAGAGATAGATTGTAACAGTTAACTTTCATATGCATCATATAGTTTCTCTATATCTACAAATCTTTGTGATTCCAGATGTTAGAGACCCTTCAAACTACTATAACCTATTAACAATGATTGTAGCCAATTAGACACAAAAGAGAGACATATCAATACAAGAGTAGAAGAAGGAAAATAACCAGGGTCCAATTCACTAAAAAGGGGTTCCTGCTTATGTAACTAGTCTTGTGCAAAGTTTTTGCGAAACAGAGAGTTTGCATGGTTTATTGAAATGATCTCCTTTTCTGAGTTAGGCTGCTGTGGTTTTGTGGTTTACTCTATGATCCTGCACTTACCCAGTTAACTTTTTATGGAAACATTCTAGGGACACTGCTAGAAACAGTGGGCGCACTTTATACTTTGGGATTAGCTTCCTAGTGTACATCCATTCTCATAAAAAATCGATTTGGTGGTACAAATACAGCATCTAGCTGAGTGCCTGGGACATAGTATGCACTCAACAAATACTTGCTGAATGAATTAACTCAATCTATTCTATGTTTATTAACTCCAAAATAAGCACAACTTCAGCAGTTTGTGAAAAGAAAGTCTTGTGTATTTTTCTAAGTATTGTGTGGACCAGCCCTCATTTTGATGGTCAGTTGATCATCTAACCACTTTATACTGGATAGATTTAGCCTGAAATGGACAGGATCATCAGTTAAGGAATAATCAAATTCTTCTTTAGTTTTATCACAGAAACCTCTGATCATGAGCTCAAGGTGAAGGGGCATTATTATCCCTTAAAATGTTAATATAGAAGAATGAATAAGTTCTTTAATTTTGTAAAAGAAATAAGAGATCCATGGATTGAAGAATGATTTTTGTTCATAAAGAGCATCAAATGGTTTAATTGTTCTATCTGTTTGAGAAATTACCTGGGAGTTAAAATTGGTCTTAGTACAAACTGATGAATGCAGGGGAGGTTGCTGGTTCAATTAAATTCAAGATACGAATTTCTCAATATTTGATAAAGAATATTCAATTATTGGAAATGATTGCTAAGTATGATATTGGGGAAAAGCAGATGCTAAGAGGGTTCTTTTTCTGAAGGGTTAAGCTAAGCGAGATGACATTTGCCTGTTGAGAAAATTTTCTTCCTGTTGTTGGTGTTTAATACTCTGGTTTGTATCACAGATGAGAGAATGTTAAAGGTGGATGAATTCTCTGGGCTCATCTATTCCAGGCTGACTCACTTCACATGAGGGACAATCAGGAGCAACCTGGCATCGTTTTCCATATCTGTACAGCTCTCTTTTATAAGACAGTTATTGGAACTTTCAAAAAGGCTTTTTATTTATGTTAATCAGACACAGGGAGTGAGAGAGCTATTAAACACATTTAGAGCTATTAAACACATTTGTAGCCATCCCGAACTATTTCTTTGAAACCTAAATCCACCTTGCTTTCTTTTCTCTTTTATTTTCTCCCTTCCATTATCTACTGCTACATTTAAAGATGATCCTAGATCTATTACTGTTATACATCTTAAACACAAAAACTATAAAATGTCTGAGTTTCAATGAAACTCATCGTCCTCATTGTAATGCAGAAGCTTAAATTTGCTATCGTACATGTTTTTCATATTATATTTTAAAAAGCACATGCATAGTTTACCCTAATAAACATATGGGGGAACTTTGAGAAATAGAAATGGAATGTTTCTACTACATTTCAGCTTTTCTTATAAAGAGCTCAGAATATTGTTTATGGACTTAATAGCTTTGTTTAATATAGTGTCCGTGTATTTCAAAGCAGGAACAATGGGATAAATCCTGTTTGTATATCATTTCCACTGCGTCACTCTTCCTTGTATACAGTCTGAAGAAATTTCAATGGAAATATGTGTAAATATTCACTCTTTATGAACTTAAACTTTGATGGCTAATTTCATGCTATATTGGAAAGTTTTGCCTAGTAAGAACTTGGTATCTTCGCCCTGTATAGCATTTCTGCTGAAGAAGTACTGTTGTGAAGCAGCATTTGGGGATTGGTACTCTATATCAGTTAAAGAGCTATGGCCAATTACTTATGAGCTCTTTTCTTTTATCTTGGATATACTTATGTCCAAAAGCAATTCTTTCTCTCTCGAGAACTCATTAAACATATTTACCAAATTTCTAAAGGTTGGCATAATTCACATTATGTGGATTAAAATGTAGGACTCGAGTCTCACATGCCAATTGTCCCATATAGGTAGAGTGATTTTTGAAGCATCATAAATCTATAAATAATTTTAGTGAATTGAGGCCCTGAAGTAACAAAGAATCTGGTCCATGATGTTTAGGAATGAAAACTACGAACTACCACAGGATGACTGACTTGAAGAATTAAAAAGAAATCCAAAAACTGACCATATAGTGTGTTGTAAGACATTTCATGATCTGGTAGAGGAGTAGAAATGTCTATAAAAAATAATGAGGATACAAAAATAATTATAAAAGAAATCTAAGGTTTGAAAATACTAAAGAGGATTAGTGAAACAGGATTTCCCAAATAGATTTCTATCAGTATTAAATTATGAGCAATATCTCCTTACCATTCAATGCCACGAAGGAATCTGTAAGACAAAAGCAAGGAAAAGGTTAGTTAATGCTTAACACTCTGCTTAGTGTGACTTACATTATAAGTAGGAATGAACTAATACAGAACTATAATGATATATGATCCCCAGTACTAAGTAAGTGCTTTTTAATTTCTCCTTGCAATATAAGATGCTTTATATCCGGTCCACTTTCACATCCCCATAACTCTTCCCCAAGTGAATTTCTTCAAAGTCACTGTTTTTGTTGCCAAGAGGCAGAGAAAAAGCAGGAGTTAGTAGAAGAAATGGTAAATGCGATTATATGTGATTCTGAAAAGTTAAGCCCTACTCTATGCATAGGAATGTATATATAGATAAAATAAATGACATCTGATCCACACTTAGAAAGCAATTTTTACTTTACATTCTTTCATTTCATACTTACAACCGTGCTGTAAGAACTGTCCAGTATCACAATGTTCTGAACTCAGCAGGAGTTTTAGTTGGGCAATTAAAAACAAAAATAAAAATAATAACACACATATAGGCAATGTGCATGTGTGTGTGAGTGCTGTGTCTGGGTCATTTCCCCTTAAAATTCTGTTAAAGAATCATTATATACCGGTTATCTAAATCTCTGAATATCTATTTGTGAGTAGCTATGTCTAATAGAAGTAGGTCATGCTCCAGCAGGAGCACAGAGAGCAGAAAAGCCACTAGGAAGGGCAGCAGAGGGCCGGCCTTACCTCCTGCTCTGAGAAGTGCCTCAGTAGGAATGGGATTCAAGATTAGGGAGCACATAAAACCACAGAGGCCTGACTGCTGAGATTAAAGAGTAAATCACTGGCTTGGGATGTGAGGGTCTCCCCTGTGCTAGATAGAGGCTTCCTAAGTTCCTCTGCCAGGGATACAGGTGTGGTGTGAGCCTACTGTTGTAACAGACACTTTATAGAGATAGTAACAATTGTTTTCACATTTTTCATATATTTATCTAATAAATCCAAATCGACACCTTATTTTTCTACAGATGCTCACATTACCAGATGATGAAAATTATTCACTAAAGTCAGTTAAGTTCACTCACACACAAACACATGCACACCAAAACCTGTTTCCCTGAAAATGGAGCCTAATGAAATGCGATTAAAATCCACGAATCAAACATCAAATTGTTTCGCTGCACAAAAGTAAAACAGATCTTTTGGCAATGACAATCTCCTATGCTGATTTCCTAACTCGTTAAATTCTGGTATGAACATATAATAAGTTTTTGCCAATATATAATATTCACAAACAAAAAAAAATGGCAAAAAATTTGCAGATAAGGCTGCCTGTAGTCCTCTACGTTTGATTGTATCTAATCTTAAAAAAAGATAAGGAAGAAAGTAGAATGACACCTCAGAGTCTGAAATTTCAGTACTCATAGCCAAAGAGTTATATAGAATTATAGCCATGATTTTCATTACAGAATCAAATATCAGAAGTCATATAGTTTTATTCCCTTAGGAGCTATTTTTTTGGGTACCATTTTGAATGTAAGCTTCTTGAAATTCATCATGTGTAACATTTAAAACACTGCAAACTAAACATTTTCCAAGAGTATGGTGATTTTCTCTAAATTAGCATTAATAAAACATTTTCAGAATATTGCTATTAATCAGATCACAGGACAACTGGGCAGAATTTTGTCCAGGATCCTTTACATAAAGTTCTAACTAAAATGTTACCATTTAATAACTTTTGAAATGAACTCTGAGATTAGCATAGGTTAATTCTTATTAAAAGATTATTTTGAGTCACCTTGTACTTGGTTATTTCTGAAATTTTTTTTCTACTGCAAATGGTAACACATAAATCTAAATTAAAAAATAATTACTATTGTTAGTTGATATGTTCAAGAAGAATAAAATAGTCCCATTTAATTAAAAAGCTAGAGTACCATGTTCAATCCTTTTATTATATGGCTAAAAATTACAGTTTAATAAAGCGTTTTAAAAATAACAAAACCGTGGGTTTTTTTTTTAATGGAAATGCTGTTATAGCTTACTGCTCTGTTATAATTAATATCTTCTAGAGTGACTTTGTTCTCCAGCATTATTATAATGAAATAAGTGCCAGCATTTATAGCAACGACATTGGCTTTAAAACATAATTTTCTTTATTTGATATTTAGAAGTTGGTTTCTGTTATTTATGCATGTTTTAGTGCTAGCTGCACTCAGTTTCACATGCAGGGTAATGGTTCTGGGCCATTTGATAAAAGCATCTTTGCCCAAAGATAAACATGGATCAAAAGCTTTACTTACTGTGACAGTCTCCGAGGCCATCTGTATTGCCACGCTCTATGTCCTGTTCAAAAGTAAGGCTTTAAAAAAAGGAGAGAGGAGAAAAATAGTAACAAATTCAATAATGTGAGTCATTATTATGGAATGAACCTTAAGTTTCACTAAAACAACTAACATAGTTTGACAAATTGAGTGGCAGGTGCAAAAAAAATAAGTAGATAACAGCTTGAAAATTTATCTCTGAAGTTGATGCAAATGAGTCTTATGTGAATTTCCAAAGAGAAGCCATGGTGTAATGAAGTTAATTTAGATATTATTCACAAGTTAATTAGTTTGTGGATTATTTATATCCTTTTTTTTTAACTCCGATTCCCTGAGCATTACTTAAACATTTAAAACATTTAAATGTTAAAATACACAGTTATATAAGCAATAAAGTCTATAAATTAAAAAATAATAAGTCTCTTCCTTTCTACTTTCTTGTTCACTCCAACCCTTGCCTTCATAGACATTTATCTAGTCCTTTGCTTAGCAATAACTTATATAACAAAGTGTTCAGAGGTACAAATGGCCCATGGATATGTAGGGCCCATGAAGAGAGGATTCGGTGGTGTATTTTGCTGAGACCACTCAGACATTTGGTTCACAACGCCCAGTCCTCAGGAGTATTAAGCTTTTGCTCCCCACATGCTCACTTTTCTTTAAAGACCACTAGGTCACGATTGGGCTACATAAGCTGTATGACATTAATGAGACTAATCTTAATATCTATTTTGATTTTTTACGTAAACACAGTGGAATCATCCAAAGGAGTATTTTGCATTTCTTCCCACAACATAAGTGAAACTACTATTTTGCAACTGCCTTTAGAGTTTTTTTATGAGTCATATAGTAAAACTATTTTGCAATTCACACTTGATATAATAATCTACTAATCCATACATGTATATTTTCCAATGTATTTTGCTGTTAAAAAATCAAATTCATCCTCAAAGGATAAAGATTTCTGGTGGTAATGAAAGCCAATATTCATCAGGTCCCGAAGGCTACTTTCGAGGGAAAGTTGCACATATTTTGAGCAATATGTATGTAGATGTTTTGAGAAATATGCATGTAGATCCTTAAGGGAACAATTTTGGGGTTTTCATGTTGACTTAAAAAAAGATTAAAAAAAAAATCAGTCTACTACCTTTCGTTACACATTGAATGTAGAAAGGAGGTAGGTCATTTCTTAGCTTCCCTCACTGCTTTGTGATTCTTTCTCTTTGCTTCAAGTGTTCCCATGAAAAGATATAAAGCTCTAACATTGTAGTATGTCAATATTGCTACTTTTAAAGCTGATCTAATATATCGTGAGTCAACACCCTTTGCATCAGTCAAATTTCCAGGTTAGACTTACAGTTATCATTAGCTCTGTTTATGGGGATACTTTCCCTCAGATTATACAGATTGGTGGTCATCTGATATGCCCTTCTATTTGTCTAGATATTCTAAGATGAGAGAGGAAGTTCAGAGTGATGTGGGAACAATTCTGTTCCCTATTTGGATCTGGGGAAGTTGAAGAAGCTGGCTAAGAAAGGACTGTGCCATATGGCACCTTCCTTGAGTTGCCATAACCTGTCAAGGACATGCATTGAATGTTTTTCCAAATGTTATTTTAGATTTCATATCCATTGAAGTGAAAACATAAAAGAAAGCTTTTAACTAATGTCGTCTGAGTATTTATAGACAGGGTAACAATTTTAAGCACCAAAATCACAGGCATAGTAGACTGTCCTGATCTAGCTGATCTGCTGAAGAAATGCCAAGATTTGACTACCTAAGTAATAGGGTCAACTGTTCTTCAGTGCAAGAGAAAGATTTATTGGATGTATACAACATTCTTACAGTACAAATGTATCACTTAACAAATGCTCTGCAATTTCTTCTCAGCCTTGTATGGTCAATTAGAGGAGCCAGTTTTGCTATGGCCAGACAAACCACCTCACTAATCCAATTGGTACCCAACTGCTGCTATTCTCACACTGCAATGATTAAGACATGCACCAACTTGTCTCTCTCCCCAAGAAACACTTAGAAGCCCACTATGTTTCTTTTCTTTATGTTTTTAATCAGCCTGAAGATGGATGATTAATCACTTGGAAATCTGCCACATGTGATACCAGTGTGTTACATGAAATGGGAAAAGGAGAACTGCTAGAAGTCCCATTGATGAGGTTTGCGCACAGAAGGCTAAGTGGTGATGGTATGTGTGAGAATAGTTAACTGTATATCTAGAATGTATAGCAGCAGCCAAAGACCACTGTATTCTCTCCCATTACCTTGAGCTCCTTACCTGCTGCTGGGTGACAGATGGGCACAGGAACCTCCTTCCTTTACCCACCCACAATATGGGTCTCTGGAGGCGATACAGGTTCTGCAGGAAGAGGATGACCATGAGCTACCTAGGACTCCTTTCTAAGCACTGTGGACTTTCTAATAGTCAATGAGGCAGGGTACATACTTTTTACACTTCCCATGTCGTTCGCACCGGCCAAGGGGAACCTTTATCACACAGGTGGAGAATGCAACGTACAGAGAGTTGCTTGCTTTGTCCAGTTGCATTCCCATAATCCTCTTGTCTTCTACTCCATCATAGCTGCATCTAATTTTATAAGGCAGGATAATATCATTAATAGCCTCTCTTGGGTAAGTTCTCTTTTTCCTGCCATCTCCCTCACACACCACCTTCCAGCCCACAAAGTGATCTCTTAATCTGATCTAACTAAAGGTAAAACAGATCCTTATGCATGCATACACACACATACACTTAAACATACACATATGTGTATATCTATATAAACATTATTGGCGAGGAGAAAAAAATGCTTTTTCTGTATTAAAAGAATTTTACAAATCATATTAAAAGCCACGTAAAAATGCATAAAATCTAAATCTGCCATGATTTTCTCTGAATGAAAGGGATCGTAATAACATAACAAATAATTACTAAGAAAGAAGCAAACATTCTACGTACTTTTCGGAGTTGTAAACGCTCATCTCCTCCAGGAAAAGGCTGTCATTTAGGAAACCACTGTTTCCTATCCTGGCCAAGAACTTCAAGATGATTCCCTTCTCTGATCCCAGGAAAACCACAGTGTGATTCTGATATGGCCCAGCAGCGGTGTCCACTGCAATTTTGGTCAGATGGTATCTAAAATGACAGGATCACATTTTTTTTTATCTCTTTGTTGATCTACCATCAAAGTGTCCCCTTTTTCACTTCAAACAATTGTGACATGGCTTTCTAGTAATAACCTCAAGAGAAATATATGCATGTAAATAATGCTCAAGCTGTTCTGGTATGTTATTTCCATATGTAGAGCATTAGTATGGCTCCGAGGGGAAAAAGGAGGTATGTATATGTGGAGGCCAAGTTACATAATAAGTAGACAGCCAGAAGCATCCCAAACCACTCAGCAATTATTCCTTCCATGAGCAACAAGGAAAGGCTGATGTCTCCTATGAAGAGGAGAATAAGGGAACTTGTTTAACATTGAAAAGCAATGGCTACCATTTTTCCATACTCTTCTTCTGAGGTGCAACATAATGTCAGATTGGAAAGCTTTCCAATTGCATGTAGAGGGACTGAGAATTCTAAATGATGTGCAAGTCAAACAAGATCCACTTAAAGCCAAAGGCGAAGGGTATCAATCTTGTCACAGGTCTAGAATATGTCCTACTGGGCATCCTCTTTCTCTGAAATCCATCAGCCATTCAGCATTCCATGGATACCTATTTGTCTTAAGCACCACAGCAGGAACCAAAAAACATGGACTCTCCCGCAAGCACACTGTTTCCATCTCAAAGGCGAGGTATAATTCTTAGCATCTTACAATAAAGTCACGGTTTAAAAATGGTGGTAAAGTTAATATTTTCTTTGGTGATTGCCACAACTGGATAGTACTTGGGAAAGCCTATTGAATTATTTGGAAATAAGCTCTAAATAAATACAAGGAGTATTTAATGCTATCACAGATTCCAAATCAGCTATCCTTTTTTTTTTTTGTTGGCAACCACTTCAGATAACAAATGCTAAAGTATGACTCCTTCATACTGGTAAACTTGTGCAAATGCTTCGTTTGTCCATGCTCCATTTGACAGCTAACAACCCAGTCATGATGCTTGGATGGAATCAATGCTTGGATTGAGTCTGCAGCATGTTTTGCGACCATATCCAACCAAACAAGCATCCACATCCCTTGACTTATTCTCCTTCCCCGCTCTTCTACTTTTGTACAGATTGGATTAATGGATTAACCCGGAAGGAGCTAGCTTTGTTTCCTCTAATTGCTGGCATGTGTCCAATTAGCTGGAAAATACTGGAACTCCTCTCACTGGAAATGTGGTGATGGGGGTTTGGTGTCATCCACCGAACTGGGCAGCATTTCACAGCTGAATCAATGCTCAGGATAACAAGATGTTTGTGGCATTTCAAAACAGGATTCATTGATATGAGCCTGAGATGGAGTGAGAAATATCCACTCAGGACATGGCTGCTTGACACCCACCTGACCATCGTCCTCAGGAACCATGGCCTATTGATGACAGAAGGCACAGCCTCATCCATGAGCGGGTGCGTTTTGATGAAGTTCAGCGTATCATCAGGAAACTCATTGGAGGTTGTATATTTTTCCAAGGAGGGTGAGCCAGCGCAGCAACCTGGCCTAAAAGGGGACAAAAAGAGGGGGGTTATTTCATGCCTTATGGCACATTCTTTGAATGAACTGCTTCTCTAAGCATCTTGCATGCAGAAAAATGTGCTGTAGGCCGAGAGGAGGAAGTCGAACAATGCTGAATGCCACCAAATAAAATGTGATTAGATTTCCTTCAGGCCACCTCCTCATTTTTTAGAGGAGCCTCAGACAGGGCAGTTCAGCCTTGGCTGGGGGCAATTTGGCTTCCTCCGAAAAGCACAAACAAACCTCATAAACAGTGATGGAGCCTAAAACAAGTTGGGGAAGTGTGTGGTTTCTACAAATCTCAAAGACTGCTGTATGTGTCCTAAAATCCTGCTAGACGTTCTTGAAGCATTTGCTCTACAAAGAGAATTAAGCTGACTTTTCCACAAATGAAAACAAAGGTATTCAGAATGCCACCACCATTCAGCACATGTACCAGCAAGACCCCATGTAACCATCTCTCATTTGGGGAGAGGTGGTCAGAGAACATTTGGGTTTTGTTTTTTATTGATGTTTTTGTTTTTGTTTGATTTGAGCAGGTACGAAAAGCCAATTACACTAAAGATTCTCTCCTGAAATGTCCTTTCCTTATTCCTGAACAATGACATGAAAATTCATTTCTACAAGAAAGTCTATGGTTTTAGGAGTCAAGGGACACCTCAGTAAAGTCAGATCAGGGAAACACTGACACCATTCCTGTCCTGATACCTGGTTTGCCCACTGGTGCAGGAGAGGAAATTGGACCCTGATAACAATGGCCTACCTAGCCCCACGTGCATGCTGTCTCATGGTACAAACCCAGCCAGCCCTGTGAAAGCATAGTAAGGTCTGCAAGGGACAGGAGGCAGGCACATGGAAAGATGAGAGTAAACACATTGCCATCAGTAGAAAATCACTTAACGTACATTTCCTGGTGATAACAGGAAATGGTGATGGCTGACACCATTTTATACGGAAAGAAGAACATATTACATAAATTCCCCCCTGAAACCTGATCCCTTAGGCTTACTTAATTCCCCTTCCTGCTTACCTAGAAGGTAGCTAATAATTCCAGGCACTGACTTAGAAAATCTGAGGTTGCCAGGGTGTGCTTTTTGTACCTAGTTTGTTCTCCATAAGTCGCAGAGTATGCACATGCCAGACAATTCAAATGAAGAAGACAGATGGACTAGGGGTTTCTCCCCTGTGTATAGTGGTTATCTAAGTTAGTTCAATTAAATGCATCAGGCTAGGTATTTTGCGTGGGAGACTGGAGGTTAGAGGAGATAGTTGGAAACCAAAAATTTAAGAAGACATTGGGCTTCCTTCCAGAGGACCACAAATTCAGTGGCGGAAGCTTGACACACAGGGATATTTCTATGCAACTTAGATTGCAAATGCTATAATGGAGGTATGCAGTGTGTGCCATATGAAGAGGGTAGGTAAAAGGCTGGGGGAGAGTTTTTTCCAATGCCAATTAGAAAGAATGAATTAACTGCTTTAATGTGAGTATTTGAAGGGGATTACATAGGACCAAGAGATCTCTGGACTATCTCTGGATGATAGGTTCCCCATGAAAGCAGATTTTGGGGAGAGAGGAATCTGCACTGCATTTAGACCCCAAACAGACCAGAACTTGGCAGACCAGAGACATCTTAGGGGTCCGCTATACCATCTGGTCACTTCTTGCCCTAGGCCCGGAGTCTTGATTCAGCTCTGATCCAGCCTGGTCACAAAATCCTTGGAACACCATTTATATTTCACATTTTATTAGAGAGTAAAGACATGAGTCTCTAAAACTGAAGGGAAGCAGGGAGGAGTGGTGTGAATAATCTATCCAGTTATGTGAACTTGCACAATATATTTTATACCTCTCTGGGCCTCAGTTTTCTCAGCTATAGACCACTGGGGCTGGCTGGACCAGATGGTTCCTATCATTTTAGGATTATACCGGATAAACCACAGATATAGAGATTAAGTGAAAGACTAGAGAGTCATCGTTTTAAATATAACTACAGAGAACAATGAATCTTGCTTAAGTGGATGAGGGCAAATGACCACATAGGCCTTTCTGTTGTTCTGGCATTTATAACTGTATGGCTAGAATGGAAGGCACTTGTGTGCAGTTCAAAAGATGTTCATTGTCGGAGGAGCAAGCTGCACCATTTCTAGAAGTTTAAAATAGCCATGTAAATATTTGTACCTACCTTGGCTTAGGCACTCGATCGTCAGGGACTGGTGTCCAAGTAGAATCTGGAGACTTCTGTTCTTTGAATCTCCCAGTAAAAACACTGGCAATGTCAAGCATGTCATAGGCACAGACTGCAGACCCAGGGATGCTGAAACGTGACATTCACACATAGTGTTATGCAACAGGTACACATGCAGCTTGGAAAACATACTTCAAAGAAAATTTCCTATTACGGGCAGTTGAAATTTAAAGTTCATACTGAGAATACAATAAATGTAAAGGATCCTAGTAAGGAGAATGTTTCTGTGAATCAAATTTGCATCAGTGGCTGTAAAGAAAGACTGGTTATAGCAGACTCAGAGAGAAAAAAAATTCTTCATGTCTTTATCACTTCTGGAACCACTTTTCTTTAGGAAGAATGGTTGAACTGGTAAGATTTAGAAGTTTCATGAATTCCCTGATATTAATTATCAGGCAATAACCCAAACATAAAAATCTTTGGAAAACATTCTATATCTAATATTTGTGAAAATTTGAAGTAAAAGTGCCCCCACTGTCCACCTGCTGTTCCTCTGGATTTGGTTCCTCAAGCTAAGGACTCCAGGAGTGAGAATGCACATGTGGAGAACCCATGAATATTTTATATTAGTCACTGTACATTTCAGTTTTTGTTTCCTGTTTATTTGCATAAGACCGAACAATTTAAGTCTTAAAGCACCAATACTTTGCAAATAAAGTGCTCAATTAAGTACTAAATAATGACGGTAATCTCTACCTATAATTACATTCTTGTCTGGCACTCCTAGAAGGATTTTGGGATTTTTTCATCAATGGTGAGAGAATTATTCATTCATCTTGGTACACTGTTTGAACCCATGTTTGTTTTTGACTATAGTTGTTCCTTGATTTTGATCAAATAAATTGCAGGCACCAGCTGGCCAGGAGTTTTAATCAGGCTTTGAGGTGGTGGGCTGACTCATTACAGCAGCAGCCGGGGCAAGGCGAGGCCGGCGCTTTGCAATGTGGGAACGTCATCCAGCGCAAAGAGAATGATTTAGTCTGGATGTTGCAAATGTTGAAAGGATATGGAAATCACTTCATCAGTGATTAGAAGAACTTTATGCTATCTTTAATTTCATAACACAATTATTTAAGTATTACCAGTAAAGCAAGAAATAGAGGATTACAAAGCTTATTTAAAACAAGGTGGCAGGAAGACTTTTAAAGTATTTTTAAACTAATAGTAGTAGTAAATTTTTAAAGTAGTGTGTGTATATACACACACGCACATATCGTTTATAGAACTGAGTGTATAAGACAGTGATCTCCACTTGTTTTGAAATTTTAGGACTATAGCATTATTTATTTAATTTTGTAAGACTCTCTTCATATCTCCCTTTCCTTAAAGTAACAGATACACATATTTATTTTAAATATTAAGAAAAATAGGACTAATTTTGAAGTATTTGATGAGGCATCTCTTAATTAAAGACGCCCTAGGATTTTATAATCTTACCAGGGTTAGAATCACATGTGAAATCCTTTCTTCTTCTTTCTCTACTATACTCCTTCCCTCCTTCCTTTCATCTTTCTTTCATTCCTTTCTTCCCACCTTCTGTTCACCTTCTGGAATCACTAATCTCAAGCAGTAAATGCTCAGTAAATAACATAGTGTCCTGTTCTCAATTGACTCAAAGTTCATTGTGGAGGCAAATGACAATGATAAAAATAACAACGGCTACTCCAGGACAGTCTGATAGGAGCAGTATTTAAAGAGGTATGCACAGGGTCTCATGGGAAGTGACTCGAGCTGAGTTTTGGAGCGTCCCAGGGTTTCACTGGGACATTGAACAGACATTGGTTGAATGATGGGCGAATTTTGCAGAGATCAGGGCATCAGCAAGCATGGTATGTTCAAGACAGATCTTAGCTCCAGTAAGCCTGTGGAGCTGGAGGGTGAGGTAGGCCAGACCACGAGGGAACTCGTATGCCATGCCAAGGAACTTGAGCTTTGTCCTCACAGCAAAGAGGAGCACCTAAAAGGTTGGAAACAACCTGACAGTGATTCACATGTGAATTTTGCAGAGATCAGGGCATCAGCAAGCATGGTATGTTCAAGACAGATCTTAGCTCCAGTAAGCCTGTGGAGCTGGAGGGTGAGGTAGGCCAGACCACGAGGGAACTCGTATGCCATGCCAAGGAACTTGAGCTTTGTCCTCACAGCAAAGAGGAGCACCTAAAAGGTTGGAAACAACCTGACAGTGACTAAATTTGTATGAGTGGAGGATAGTGTGGAGAGGGATGAAACCGGAGTAAAACCAGAGTGTGACTGTTCATTTATAAACGAAAATGGATATGTGTATTTTTACCATTTTCTGATTTGTTTCTGAGACTCCATTAGCATGCACCAATTGGATGTTTCCTAAGGGCCTTTTAAGAGAACCCTTTAAATGGAGTATCTGCAATATGCAAGAATCTACTGCTGTAATCACAAAGTAACTCATCCCCTCAAAAACAAAAAACAAAAACTAGAAATGTGTGCTGAAATTCCACTAGCTCCTGCATTCTCATATGGCAAGACAGCATTCTTTTTCAATAAGCCTAGATACTTGGGTTCTGAAGTCTGGACAATCAGGGCCTGATTTGTTAAATATTTTTTATTCTCAAATCTAAAAAAAAAAAAAAAAATCCCTACAGATAGTTGAAGTTTACTTAAATCTAACTGAGTACCTTTTACTGCATATGGGTTCATATTTTCATATATCTTCAGTGGGGAACTCTTTGACTCTCGCCCTCTACATAACTGAGGAACATTATTTCATCCTTTAGCTTGCTCTGTTCTGGGCTCTACCCAATTCTAAAGCATTTCTTTCTAGATGCTATCCTCCAGTCTCATGTGTGTGCCTGTCATCTAGGCACTCATCAAGTTCTTAAAAAGTCTTTGTAAAAAGGATAACCCAACCCCCCAAATCCCACAGTGTGTTCCTAGAGGAAGAATATATAGAACATCCAAAGTTCTATATAGAAATGAGAATATAGTATACGTGTTTAGATTTTGTGACCATGAGGGGGGTTATGATCATTTTCATACAACAGCGTTAAGACTCTTGAGGTCTGGTAGAGCTGAGTACCAGAGAATCGAAATACCTGCCTGCCTTTTGTTCTTTAAACTTCACATATTTCCACTGCTCCAGGAATAATGACTAGTGTATCACTGAATGGTTAAAAGTCTTAGCTTAACAAATATAAAAATAGGAATGAATAGCTGACAGTAAGTATTTCTAGATACAACATTTGATGACTTATAAGTCCTCACTCGAGCCCTCCAGAGGTCAGATTGTGGCGCTGTGGCTGGGATCCAGGTTTTTCTGACAGGATAATACCCAGAGTCCCTTAGGTGGGACTCAAGATGGACTCGTCTGAATCCTAACTTTCACTCTGTAACATTTTAATAAATTTCCAGTGATTTACTCCAAAACTTACCAATCCAGTTGTAGAAATATTAAAAGTCAAACAGAATGTTAGATGGCCTAGGAAGAGAATGGAGAAACATTCTTGAGTTTGAAACTGCCTCTTCTATCTACTGACAAGCTGGACCAGGTACTATAATTGAGTTCAGTTTCCTCAAGTATAAAAAGGGGGCAAAGTATTCAGTTTCCGGGATTACTGGGGGGTTGAGAAATAACACATGAAGTGTTTATACATGAGGCCTATAATTAGAAGATATTGTCATAATTTACCTAATTACTTTCCCTAAAATCCTAATCTACTAATGCTTATAAGTTACTGTTAATTTATTGACGAGATCTCAGTGTTAAATGCTTCTTATAGTGAATGGCAATTTTTCCATCCGTTGTGAATCTTGCATATTAGAGGACACCTGGGAAAAGGAAGCTGGGAAGAACTGATTAGGTCAACACAGCCAGGGCATGATTACCTGTTATAAGGTGTGGAAAAGGTTGCCAGGACAACATCATGGCCATTAATACGAATCACGTCTGTAACTGCCTGGAGTATGTTGAAATAAAAATGAGAGTCTCCAGGAACTGAGCAGTTCAGGCGAGCCTTAAGGAAAGATGTCCACTGTTTTTCCAGGACTCTTTGAGACCCTCCCATGTCATTCTTACAAACCTGAGCCACTCTGGGGAAAACTACCTGCAGAAGAAAAACATACATGGAAAATGAAATGCACTCACTTTTTGAGGCAATCTTAGTAGAATTTGCCTTTCTTTGAAAATAGAAACAGAACAACAAGGTGCTTAATTTAATCCCGTGTTTCTAAAATCAGTAGCAAAAAAAGGAAAAACTCAGCATTGGAACAGCATGTTTTAAAAGATAAGGCTGTGGCATTTAATACAGAGCCATAAATCCTTCAGGGGATCAGCTCCCAGCCACATAAACTCATTTCCATACAGACTGCTTAGCTTTTTATTTCCTCAAACAAAAGCACACTTTGTATGCACCATCTCTGCCATCCTCACAAGCTGCCTTTGGGCCCCGAATCTCATACTCTGGCCTTGAATCTCATACTCTGAATTCCTCTGATTCTGCAAGCCACCCTGGCATTGAATTTGTGCCTTCCAACTTAGTGACCTTGATCTACTTTCTGGTAAAAATAACTGAAATGAACATACTGTAAGTGTTCTTTTGCTTTATTCAATAAATATGAAACTCAAGACCCTCAGTTTGCTTAAAGATACTGGATATTTACTCTGTATGGGGCAACTCAATTAAAAGAAGAAAACTGTTGAGTATACCTGGAAACCACATCTCAAGATACTTGAAACTCAGTATGAATTCAACCAAAGATCTGTTGATTACATTTTCAAAAGAAATATTTAAGAGGTTCCATATAATCTGTTACTATTCTGAAAAAGAATGCAGGGCTTTGAGGCAACACAGTGTTTCACTTCTACCATTCTTTGGAGCCTCTCAAAATGATGATCTTGTCATTAGTTTTATGGTTCCTATTTCAAGGCCATTCATAACAACATTGGTCCAAAAGTGAGACATCCTCCCCTCTTACCTTCCCCATGGAGTTGTACTCCACTGCTATTTCCCTGAAGAAGAAGTAGATATAGTTTCCATAGTCCACCGCTTGGACAAAGTATGGTTCTGTGGACAAATTGGGAACTTTAATTGGGGACATGTGACACAGAATTAAAAGAACTTTAATCAGTTGCCACCAAAGACGTTATTAATTAAAAGTGTAGGGCCATTAGACATTTGGTTAACACTAAATGTCTAATGGTTAACACTAAATGTATCTAACATTTCTTAAGACTTCACACATGCAAGCATTGATGATTTCAGAAAGCATTTGAGCCTACAAATATGTATGTTTCGGAAGTGGTCGCAACCAACAATGAAGACCAAAGGAGGATCGCATATCTCTGTAACTTTATTTTCCGTGATGGTATACCCATATTACAGAAGGGATTTTGTACACATCCGCTTGTCAACCCTGACTCATACAGGGTTGTGAATCGTTTTTTTTCTGTATGCCACCACCTCCGATCCACTACTCCCTTCTATGAATGAAATGTTCAGTTCTTTTCATTTGGGATTTTGAAATGAGAGTTTGAGGCAGGAAAAGATGAATGTCATGTATTCTCTTGTAGTGGTATTGGTAGTTTTGTTAATAATCCAGAAACTCATGGGAAGTGAAAGAGGGAGGTAAATAAATCAGTTGAGGCAAAAGATGCAATTTCCACCTTCCTGTCTGTCAGAAGCCATTACTAAAATGAAACTACAGCCTGGTTCTTCGGGACTCTCAATCTCCCTCAAGACATGTATCTCCTCCACCTCCCTTCTTTTCTTCTTTTAATTTGTTTGTTCACCTTTCAACCATTTTGAATCGTGCTTGACCGTCCGTAGGGTTGGGCTGTCTCCAAGACTCCGGTAAATAACTGCATCGATGGCAAGGAAGTCAGTCACTGTGGCTGAGTATAGTTTTCCATCTTGGAAGAAAAAGAAAAGAGGTGGATGGGGTGGGAGCAGGACAGAGGGCATGGGGGAATAATAGAGACATCCCCCAGATTGCTCTCCTACATCAGGAAAATGAGATAGGACAACTGGGGAAATTCCAAGAGTCGCTGGGAAAATATTTGGCCCACATTCCTAACCATTTTAAATTGAGATCGTGAGAGATGAAACATTTTTCATTTTTAAATTGCATGGCAATTTCTAAGCTGCAGCAGCTCATGAAACAGGGTGAACGAAAAATGTTGTTTGCTTCAGTTAATTAGATGGTCCTTGACTGAAGTCCCAAGGCCAAGGCCCCTTGGACACTGCTGCTGCAACCACACTGTGGTAAAGTGGATTAGCTGGGAAGCCGGGGAAAGCTAGAAACTGATTGTATCACCAGAAATTTTTAAGTTCAAGCAGAAGTAATGGAGTCCTCAGATTGAACGGGTGAGGGGAGTTGAAGAAGGGAGATTCAAAAACAGAGAGGAGCTGACTTATTTGCTACGCGTACCCTGACACTCACTGCTCCTCTTTGCCTAAGTCATGAGAGCAACTAAACCCTGCCAATCTAGCTAAATTAGAGAGACTGGCTTCGGTATTTTCAAAATCATAAACTGAAAACATTCTGACATACAAGATGCCAAAGCAAAGAAAAAAGGGGGAAAGGGTTACACTGAGTTCAAACTGCCTTTCTTTATGAATTCATGCTTTTTGGGAGATATGCTTAAGAGACCGAATTAGACTAAAGATTAATCCCTAAAACTTGTGGTTATTTTCCTGGGTTAGCAAACGTTCTCCGTGCAAATAATCAAATGGGATATTTTAGAATAGCAAAATCTATGTAGATGTAATAGAAACAATAATTACATTTCAGATTACTAAAAATTACTTCCTTCGTCCATTTTTAGTGGATTACATATCTTTTTAAATTAATATGTCAAAGTGGCCTATGTATAATATAGTATTTTTTAAGCTCTTTCATTTGTAGGAAAGCATAATGGTTAAAAAAATAAAAGCTTATCCAAACATACCTAAGCAGAATTCTTGATGTCTACCTTTGGTCTTAACTGAAATTTGCTCGGGTTCAATTGAGAGTTGTCTTCATATATGCATTATTAACAGCCATATATCAGTAAGTGTTGACTCTTTGGGTTTAGATTTGAATTGCAAGTAGCAGACCTTCTATTGATAAACCTGTACCTATAAAATCACAACTTTTATTAAAGAGTCATAGCCCTAGGTCATACAGATATATCTGAGGAGTGGGGGAATAGTGAAAGGTGGTGGTGTGTGCGTTTCTTCCTCTGACCACTCTGCAGTGTTCTTTTTTGTTTGATATTAAACACTGGGTATCTTGCCAGAACTTTTACTTGTAAAACAGAGCACTATTCTGGAACTCGTGCTAATATGACAACCATTTAGTTGCAGCAAGAATCTTCAGTTAACAAGGGCTGAGCATGTGTGAGGTTCCCAACATTCCAATGAACACTTATTCAAATATACCTGTTGGGGCTGGGGAGGGGCAGCCATAGTATTGTCTCATGTGGCTTGCTTATATAACTCCTGGAAAGTTGGTGCCTTAGTAAATACTCTGCCTACTTTCCCCTTTCTACTTCATTCTATAACAAGTCCTCTTTTTAGTTTACAGTTAAATTCTCCACTGCAGCCTACATCCTGCGGTACCAAGTAATTCAAGTTCAAGTACCAGGATGGTGCTATAGTGAAAGTTATGCACTTGAGAATATACTCAAGCATCTCTTTCTATTGGGCTTGCTCCTGCCCAGGCTGATGGAGGTTTACAAGACTTTGTGTTTCTTTCGTGCTGCTTTCCAGTAGTATTGCGCTCTAACTTTAAAGGATAGGGGGGCAAGGGACCTTTTCTTTTTTAATTTGGCACAAGCCGTTTCTATGTTCTGTGTCTGTAGATTCAGGACCACAAATGATGACAATGAGGATGAGGTTCAAGGAGCTAATCTCGACTATAATCAAAGCCCTAAAGTTCCCCATCTAGCTAGGATGTAGCAGCTTTTAGTTTTTGTAATGGAAATTATAGCTAATTGCTGTATTATATGCTATGACAATCACTATTATACCAACACTTTTCCCTATATCCACCTCCACATACACAGCTGGCAATGAATTCCTAAACAAATTCCTAATTAAAACACACACACACACACACACACACACACACACACACAATTTGAAAACGATGGCTTATTTGCTGCTGCTTTATACTCTTTGCAATGGATGGAAGGGGTGAGGATGGGGAGAATCTGAAAATGATGGCTTATTTGCTGCTGCTTTATAATCTTTGCAATGGATGGAAGGGGTGAGGATGGGGAGAACGGGTCAGCCTAAGCTAATCAGCACTGTCCTCTCTGCCACTACAATTTTTCCATCAGGGAAAGGCACGTAACCCAGTCAGGTCAATTATATTTGAGAAGGTGTTAGCTGGAAACTTGGAAATATGTGGCCTCACCGCTTTGAGAGCTTCCAGAAACCTTCTTTTGTCTGTTTCCATCTCTCTTCTATATGTGGACAAGAAGATATGTGGCCCTAATTGGGGCTGGCAGGCATCCCCTGACTGTGAGAGCAGCCAGCCTCTCTCAGAAAAGAAAATAGGAGAGAGTAAGAAATGAAAAGGACCTGAGTCCTAGATGATATTATAGAATTGCTCAATCAAACCAACTCCAACCTTAAATAATCAACCTATACCAGTGGTTTGAGATGGGATTTTCTATTATTTGAACTCGAACAGGCCTTAACCCATCTGTCACATGTCCAGAGCAAAGCTGTCAGCCTTTTCTAAAGGCACAAAAGCAAAAGTGTGGCAAAGACTTCTTTTAAGAGGCAAAAGTGCAATTTCTATACTAATTTCAAATGGAAAAGGCATTCTTAATTACAGTATTCACCAGGGAAACAAAGTACAATTGTGACTCTGCGAATCCTCCAGAGCAGGTTTGCAGCGACAGGTAGAACACGCAAAAGCAAATGCAATGAGAAGAAATTGAGTCATTTACCTGCAAATAGTGCAATGTTGGCTTGTTTGGCATCATAAGGGCATCTGGCCATTCCACTAAATTCATCCCCCAAAGCTTCCAAAGTATCCATCTAAATAAAATAAAAGGACTTAATTAGAACAATAGCCAACAGTAGTAATAGCAACTAATATTTATAAACCACTTAATGATCTAAGTAATTCATATGCATGGTGCAAATAATCTTCAGATACCCACTGAAATAAGTTTATTGGTTTCAAAGGAGGAAACTGAGGTTAAGAGAGATTAAGTCACTTGACTGAGATTTCTAGCTAACAGAGTCTGAAATTCAATCATGTCTGCTTGACTCTTAACCATTACGATAGATTCCCATATCCTTCTGAAATGCTCTGGAAATAAGTGTCTTCTCCTTGGAAAAAGAATTTTTGAGGCAATCACCAAAAAAACTTATTTCCCTCCCTTTTTCACTCCCTTCAAATTATCTGTTGAGTCATGAACTCTGCAGAGAATGACCTCAGTTTCTGGTTTTGTTTTGCCTGAGGAGTCCTGCCTTTGAGGGTTAAATCCCAGGAGAAGACACTGAACTCTTCCTTGGGTTACCTGGTAGAATAGTATGGCATCAGCAAAGGTACAAAAACACGAATGCAAGCAGAGCTCAGTTGGCCTTTTGCACTTACTGAGAAACATGTCCCAGCCTCAGAGCATGTAGATGCGAATGAGAGCCCCAGAACCTGAGAGGCCCACACAAGTCAAAGGCACTGGGGAGTGGGGCTGCTGCTTGACTCTGTCTCCAAGTGCCCACCCAGGCCTTGCTCCTGTATGCTCAAGGTTATTACTGTGTTGCCAGTGAGTTTTGTTTGTCCATCTTAGTATGTTTGAGAAAATGAAAAGAAAGAAGAAACTGAGCACTATTTAAAATGAGAGATTACATGTGAAAACCTTAATTCCTTGCTTCTTTTGAACAAGTGGTAAAATCAATTGAGGCCCTTCTTAGCTAAGTGGCAGCACTAAGCTATAGCTGAGTAATGGATAGCCCTGCCATTACTTCAAACAAGCAAACAGTACCAAGGCCCTGTCACTCACAGAATGTATTGACTTCCTGCTTACTTCACTCCTACTGCCTACCTGGCCCCATAGACATTTGCAGGAGTGGCAAAGCCTTGCTAGCTGTTCACCAAATTCCACTAAGCTACACATTCTATCCCACCTAGCAGTTAGGTGTGGTCACATGACAGCTCTGGCCAATGGAATGTGAGTGTAAGGCTCTGTATACACTACCTCTAGATCTTGTCGCTAAAAACCATCCAGGGTCCTCTATTCTGTTCTCTTTCCACATTCTTCCCCTAGACATAGAGGATCCGAGACCCTAGGAGATGGCAGAGGTCTGAGCAGGATGGAGCTTGGCCTTCTGAATAACCTCATAGACTAGAACCTCTGTCACCAACCCACAGATGACTGTGATGTGAGCAGGAAGTGAACTTCATTTGGTCAGCCACTAACAGTCAGTGGTTGGCCCACCTTGACCAGTGATTCTGTGGTTTCACCTTCTACCTCATGGTCTTCTTCCTTACACTATGAGATCTTCCTAGCATTTAAACCTCAGAACCACGGAGTCCATAAAATGATCTCTTCCACATTTTTAATGTTTTCTAACCCTTCTGTGATTCAGTCTTCTTTATAGTTTTAGGGTATTTTGTTTATCATCTGGCAGTTGCACATTTTGACCAGATAGGAAAACTGAAAGAAGATAAACCTAAGGTAGCATTGCTGTTGAGAAAGTATCCACGGAAAGGCCTTTAGCGCTAAATCAAGGTAACTTAAAAAA
>NW_006436298.1:39887364-39889725 GCF_000325575.1 Pteropus alecto
TTTTCTGAAAGTCTTTTCCTGATATTTTATTCCAATGAGAACTTCCTGTTGAACTGAGTCTATGGGTCTGGCAAGTATTCAGAAGTGATACTTAGTACACACTGATGTAACAAAAATGTCCTTATCCCTACCAGTGCACAGAGTAATTATGGCAATGGGGAAACAACATACAAGGGAGGGGGTATTTTAAAAATATATCTACTTCTAAAAAAGTGGTCAATAGCTGTAGCTAGTCAAAAGCAGGAAGCACTGAAGAATTAATATATTGGTTTGTGGGTTTAGAAAGGTTCAGAGACAAAACAATGCCACAATGAAATCTTCTTTCCATGAAGAACTAATCCTTGCATTAGTCATCAAGTCTCAGACTTGACAGCAGCCCCTGGGAATATAAATCACTATAGGGTACAGATAATTATACTAAGAACTAGCCTGACTTTTGCAAAAGTTCAAGAGGTTTAGAGAACAGGAGAGCATAGGTATGGAGTATAACAGTTTTAGATTTATAGTGGGCAGCCTTCACAATTCTTCCCCAGATAATCTTATTTGGTGCTATAATATTTCTAACACATTTGGCCTACTTTTGTTATAAAAACTATAGAAATAAGGGCATGGAGCAGAGGCACAGACCAAAAATTTGTCACCCTCCTGCTTCAAGATAGTCTAATCAAGTTGATGCTTCAACACTATGGGACCTGGAATTCTCAGAGGAAGACTGGTAATAGTTTTTGCTTTGAGCCTTTGGTCCTGGTCTGTTGATAAAAAACACTTAAGAGAGAGGCTGTCTCTTCTCTCTGAAGCCAAATACATTCTGTCCCATATCATCAGCATCGTTCCAACTGTGTCCTCTGTCTAAACACTTTTCTGAGCAATGTCAAGGGTTCTCACGACCGTGCACCGTGATAGGCATATAGATGGAGGCCACGTGGGAAGAACATCTTGTCTGTGGCTTCTGAGAGGCTCAGGCTCCTGGAACATGTTTCAGCAGGTGAGGCTACAAGTGAGAGGTGAAGGTATCACTATAGGTGAGGCATCCTGGGGAATGAAACATGTGTGGGAAGAATGAGCTAGATCATTCACGGCCTGCGTATCACAGTGCCAAGAAAACCTGTAATTTGTCATAAAAGATCGCTTTCAAGCTAGGGAATTCGTTGGGATTTGTTAGAAACATTAATCTTAATGAGTCCTAAACAATGACAAACAGGGATGGAATATTAAGTGGTAGAATTAAAGTCAAATCTTCAGCTGTCTGCTCTTACTGTCGAGAATAAAGGTTTGACTGGAGTGGCTGCCTCTCTTAAAAATTGAAGGGATCCTGTCATTATTTAAATTTGATATTTTACGATAGTATTTTTTACATGTATTTCAGTTTTAAAAAATATTACATTAAAAATATCATTTATTTTTGATTACTTAGCATTTTTGATGCCCTTAACGTTTTGTACCCAAGACGAGGGCCTCACTTGCCTCACTGTAATCCCAGCCCTGCTGGAGCCCATTTCCAAGCATAAGATGGGAGGTGAGCAGGAGGATAAAACAGACCCTCGCTTCGATGTCTATGCCGAGGCAGAGGGTCTTTTAAAACTGTCAAAGCAAAGGCTGCTGAGCCCTGTGGTTCTGATGCCTTTTTTCATTCTTCACACAGCAGAGTTTCTTCACCTTATGCTGATGAAACCCCAATCTTTTGTTCTCCCCACATATCTCCCTAAATAAAGGCTTACCCATCCATCTTGTTGTTAGATATTTCTGTTCATGTCCCATAAGCATTGCCATCCACAGTGCTAAACATACAGTGTGGAAAACTGAACCCCCAACTTCTCACTGCCCTGCTCAACCCCACTGCTCTCCCTTTATTCCATCCACTCACCCAAGAGGCAGCCTAGCGATCATTCTTAACTCCTCTCTCTCCTTATCCAGTATTTCTTATCAATTATGAAGTCCTACTGGTTTTTGTCACTTAAGTATTTCCTGAATCAACTCTCTTCCCTTCATCCCTGGGGCCACCTACCTCTTCAGCCTCTTTTTTGTCATCACTTATTACTTCACAGCCCAACACTCTTCCCAAATAGAGTTCTTCACGTTCAATAGACTCTTTCTTACTTACTCCACACCTTTGTTCATGCTGTGCCCCCTACCTGGACTGTCCTTCTCTCTTCATTTGGCTAACGTCTACTTCTTTAAGACAAAGGTTAGGCATTATCTCATTCACTATTTATCCCACAAAAACTAATCGAACACCAGTTTGGAGATACTATGTCAGGTTCTATCAAAGTTTTGGTCCCTGTCTCACATAGCTTCTGGGCTTCTTCTAGGCTGGGGGCGGTGGTGTTCCATATGCAGCGGGGAGCGGCAGGGAGGGGGTAG
>NW_006436298.1:39889780-39961667 GCF_000325575.1 Pteropus alecto
ATCTGTCTCTTTCTGGAAGCTTTTGTCATCTCAGGCTAAGTCCTTTTCTGTTGTGCTCCATAATGCTTTGTGTTAAGTCATCATGGCAGCAATCCCATGGAATTGTAGTTTCTCCTCCTTATCTGGCTTCCGTAAGGATGGAGGCCTCTCTTCTCTCTTTACAACCTCAGTGTCTGGCCACGAGAGAAACTCAGTATGTTTTCGCTGAATGAAAGACTGTGGCAGAAAGAAGAGACAAGGAGAGCTAGCAGGTGTGGAGCCAAGACCTAAGGTCGTCGCCACCTCTGCTTTTGCAGAGGGTAGCTCCCGCTTCTTCAGCACTACCTCTCTCAGCCGCATGAGGACTACCTGGATTTATTAACACTTTGAGAGTTAATTTTTTTTCCCTTGCATAAAGGCCAGGGTAAGCAAGGCCATAGTTAGGTAAGCTGAGTACTAAATGGAATTAACTTTCTGTGTTCTTGAAAATCTTATGTAGCGGAATGTCTACTGTTTCCAATGGCCTGCTTTTCAGGTACCTTTTAAAATTGGAATCACTCATAATATAGGTGTATGTTTGTGCTCAGAGAGGAGATGCTGGGGTGTGAAGGAGAAAGAGAAAGGGAGAGAGAGGAAATTCACGCGGTATATGTGGCAAGTGTGTCGGTGTTCTGAACAATAAAGAATGGGGTCTTATAGAAACTAACTTTGCCAGCTAGGCTCTTTAAAGACATGTCAGTCAATCCTGAACTAACAGGAAATTTGGAAGCCAGCTCAGGATCTCTCCTGTGGAGTAAAACATTAAGGTCAACAAGTGAGATGAACCCAGGTGGCGCTGGATTACAACTCTGAGGTTGCTGCAGGGACAATCACAGTAAATTATGAAATACCTCCAGGACAAAATTGCACTTACCTTATAGTTTCTGCAGGAAGGGTTGAAGGCATTAGTTCCACAGACAAACAAAGTATCATTGTTTTTCTTCAGAAGAACTTTAATAAAGTTGTGACACTCATCCTGAAAAATAATTCAAACTTTTTTGTAACCAGTACATTAAACACAGAAACTTATTCTTCACCACATATGGTGATCTGCCATGTGTCAGGTTAAAAAGAAGGTGGCTGAGGAACTCCTCTGTTAAAAGTTTGAGCTCCTCCTCCTGTTTACCAAAAGATGATATTGAGAACAACAATTTCCTTTAAATAGTAAATGAAAACATGGCACACAGTGGAAGAGTGTGTGTTTATGTCACAGAAGGAAAGCACGCCTAGAAGTGGCACCCTCCCATCATGTTAATTTTGATGCCAGATGCTCCAGGGTCTCTTGATGTACAAGGCTCCCGGCTGAAGTGTGTTTTTATATTATTCTGTGACTAAAGGCACAAGCCCCTGTAAGCCTGCAGCAACCTTTTCTGAGCTCTTCTGCAGAGTCCCTGAGGCTTTTTGGACTGTGAGGTGGGCTACTGGAGGGGGCACTTAGAAGAGTCGGGGCAGCCAGCTTTGTGTCCATAATCCCTAGTGCCCCTAAGTAGTTCATGATGCAGCCGTAGCAGCAGCCGTAATGTTTCATCACATTAAAAGCAAACTATTTTTGCAAATTAAAGCCCTCAATAAGTGATGAAAAAAGCAATCACTGGGGGAAAAAGTATTCGCATGATCCATTCCACATCACGGGTCCACGGCTGGAGATAACAGTCAAAACCTTAACCCAAAGTGGCAGCTGCAGGAGAAATGAAAATTGCCTACCTTATGTTTTCCCTTCATTCTGCATGTGTCTACATCAGCCTGTCTAGATTTCCATGTCAGTTTCTGCATGGATCAAGAAAGAAATCAATTAGAGCCTAGAGGTTGTTGCATTTGATTTTAGAAGAGTTCCCTTGGGGAGACTAGAGGCTGAACATATATTTACTGAACCATGATTAATTCACCGTAACGACAAAAGATTAGAGATAGAAACGTTCATTTAATTTTGAACTCCTATGTATTCATTAAACTACAAAATGATCTCCTCTTTGAGATAAAGATGAAGGAGAAGGGAAAAAAGAATAAACAACAGTGTGGAAATTTCACATAAAATATCCAAATTCATCTACTAAATTATGCTCATTTTGATAAAATGCATGTCCTTGCCCTTTCCTTTCAGTTGATAAATCAACTTTCATAAAGCAGGCTTTTCCCTTAAAATATGGAAGTAATTTTTTAAAAAATAAAGGAGACATTCACTTTAGGTGGATGAAGATTTAATTTGGGTAATGCTCTTTCACGGAAATTCATTGACTAAAGTGATTGTCTAGTTCTGTGGCAGATTTTATTAACTAAAGTACCTCCATGCGAAATTACAAGGGAAGCCTAGATTATATTTTATGTCTGTCTGAAATGGATAATGATCAAATTCCTGAACCACAACAGTCAAGTCCAACTTAGTACTGCAAGACATGGAAACATAACACTGAAACATTTGTGGAACAAAACTTTACGTGTGAAAACTAACATTTTCCTGGACAAATATGGCAGTATTTTATTGAAGGAATTTAGGAATTATATAAAACTTCAAAGTGTATACGCTCACATATTTGATGAATAAAATATGATGTACACAACTGTTTCTGAACATGTGTTAAGCCCAAACTTACCACTACATTGGGATTTCACAAAATATCCCAAATTATTAGCTATGTCATCTCAATCAATGCATTTAAAATACAAATTCTCTTCAAGAACTATCCTAAGAGCTTTCATTTCAGAAAGACGATTTTAAAACTACTTACTTTGCTACAGTAAATTTCTTCTGTGTATGATGTGTCTATATCAACTGTATAAATATGGTCCCTATAAACAAAGAAAGATTAATACAGTGTCAAACACAAGAGTCAAGACAGTTCATTTTCTCCTGTATGAGTGAGTATATATCTCATTCAAGGCAGATAAATCCATATCCATGTAATTAAAAAACAAGACATCCACATGCAAGAAAAAGAGAAGAGTTCAACCTGCAAGCGATTCCTCTGGCTCACATCCAGCACCTTCTGATATTGTGGCATCTTGCTATATGGGACACCTTTTATGAAAACTTTCCCGTAGTCTCTCTCATACCAGAGCTACAACATCTGTATATCGTAGTTCAGGAGAGAGGACTGTGAAAGTTAAATTGGCTCAAAAACTGGAAGACAGATGGGTTCACATCCCCTTTCAGTATCTTCAAATCCATGTACCAGACACTTGGTATTCAACATGCCACATCTGTTCATCAAAGGGGCTAACGGAAAGCTAATCTCCATCTCCATCTCTCTTTGGAAAGTATGTTTTCAGCCTTGGCTCTGACGATTTGATTGACAAGATAGAAGATGATAAAGGTCAAATTATTTCCAGAAGCGACTCTTTTCTTCACACAACGATGGTCAATTAAGATCTAAACGGTACTTGAGCTAAAGTTTATATTTCTTGCTTCTGTTCACCTTCCTGTTTTGCTCAGAATTTAGTTGTCTTTACAACTTACTGCCAGTCTCCCCTCAGATGGGGAGAAACAGAATCAGCAACTCAGGTGTGGGGCTATATTTAAATATCCCCTTCTGTTTGAGCTGAGTACAAGGGTGTTTTTGTCTGGAATTCAGAAGAAAGAAAAGAACTACACTCAACTGGGGAGATGGGGGACTAGTCAGGGAAAGCAAAACAGCTCATTTTCCCTTGAAATAACATTGACTTTTTCTAAAATGCAGGAAGTCCTGGGGCTGGAAAATTACCCACAACTTTAAACCAGGGACCTCAAGGCTCCCATGCAGACTTTCAAGCCCACTCATTACTCAAGAGAAAGGGGGGAGGAGAGAAAAGAAAGAATAAAGGAAAGAAAAGAATTATCTGCTATCAGGATTTACTTCAATTTTTTGGAAATGTTTGCTACTGCTTTTAGAGAAGGTATAACAGAGAAAAATAAAAACAGGCTCTCTCATGTGAAAATAAAAAGGGCAAGACCTTTTCGGAACTATGCGTGAGGGGGGTAAGGGGAACAGGAAGGAGGAGGGGGAGGGAGAGGATGGGAGAGGGAGAGGAAGAGAGAGAAAATAAGGGTGGTAAGCGGGGAGAATGGGAGCCTGAGCCTGTTTTGTAAATTGCTGAATTGGGAAGTTCTTCAAACTTAAGTAGGGTGTCAGAATTGCCCTGCCCTTTAATTTCCAGGCAGTTTTATTGCATTTCTTTATTACTTGTTTGACTTTATTGGTGGTGCTGTGGGTCAGGCTCATTATTGGAATGGAATTGCCTATTACTCTGGTATCAGGTTTGAGATGACTTCAGGTTTTCTTTGCCCTGCCGCCCCTCTAAACTTTAAGTAGGAGCTGAATATAAGAATTGTAAATTAACAGCTGATTACTATGCATTGGCAATTCCTCACAAACCTCTCCAGTTGCCCCCTTCTGGCATGGCCTGTTTATGCTAATTAGCAGTTTAGAGATTAAAGGGAAAAAAAGAACCTACAAGATGGATAATAATAAAGCAGATTGAAAGGGGTTCTTGCCATCAAACCTCACTCATTCCCCAGGTCCTGGATGGTACTGGGCTTCCCATTGCTAACAACAGTTGTCTAGAAGAACTGGGAAAAGCCTTCTGAAAACACAATCTGTGAATGAAATCTCCTTTTGGAGGATGGCAATCTTTTTCAACATCCAAGAGATCACATTGCCCAGCAAACAGAAACGGCGCTTTATGCTAAAACCACAGACCAGGGGCGGGAGTCACTCCCAGCCACGGGTGTGTACACCCCAGGATTCATATGTGGCTCTTGCTGAATTAAGTTATTTGAACACAAACTGACTTAATCCTAGGTACTTCCTCTTCCCCCCTCCAGTAAGCACCACTGAATTGTGTAGCCTTGGCTTGAGCCCGGGGGAAGGATTTAACTTTAAATCCTGTTACTTGCTGCCCAGGAACCTGGATCTCTCTGGGCAATGTTGGGAAATGGGAAATTAAAGAGAGACCCTAAATATGGCAGCTACATAACCTTTTAGGAATCTTTCCAAGGGTGTGTACTGAAGGGGAGTGTCTGTGTAGAGTGAAAAGCAACATGTCAGCACTAGAAAACTTCAAATTTTACCTCTAAGAAAAGGCAAGTCTTTTTATAGTTTTTTCTTTCCGTTTCTTCTTTGTCCTTTTCTTGGGATGAGGGGTTAGGATAAAACTGTCTTGGTTTTAACAAGCTGGAATAATGCCACTTTTAAGTTTGTATAGCATCTTGCCCCTCGCTCATGTGCCACCCTGGACCTGTAGCCTACACCCATGTTAAATTACCATGTGTCAGGATGGTCTGCTATACCATTTTTTTCCCTCTAGATACTCAACTGCAGCAAAATGAACAATTCATACAAGATTCTTGAGTCATCCTACTTCTCACAGATCCAATGTTTAATCATTTGTTTTGACCAGACTTTAGATAATTAGGTGCAACTATAATCTACCAGCCCTGTGACATTTAGAAAACTAAAAATGATATTTAAGAAGGAGCTAATATGCTGCCACAGAGGTGGCTACGGAGGACCTCATTAGAATGCATTCCAATGAACACGCACAGTGACTATGTTCTTGGGCAGCAGCTATTAGGTTATTCCCAGGACGGACAGTGCCACCCCTACTGCTCAGTAGGTTGCACAGCACAGGGAGTAATGACAGAGCACGACCATCCTGGTTCAAATCCTGCCTCTGTCCTTTTGACCCAGTCATTTCATCTCTTTGTACTTTGGTTTCCTCCCTTAAAACATGGGGATACTAGTATCTCCTTCTCATAAGTTCCCCCCTACCACCCAGGATTTAACATTTATAAAGAACTTAAAATTATATTTGTAGTTTATGGGGCACATACAACTAGAATGTACTATGTAAGTTTCCATGAAGTAAAAATTTAAAAAAGTATTTTGGCATTGCTCCCTGTGACCAAATGTACTTGCAGGATATTTTAATTCAATTTTTTTTTTTTTATCATGTTACATAGCTAGTCATTTCAGAATATCCAAGTGCTTTAAAAGAATCAAGCACTGTTGTTGTTTACTTGCTCTTTACCTATGCTCACAGCCAGATGACTACCACAAACACAATCTCTTATTTCTGTTCCCAGTGTGAAGTGATTAATCAATCTAGACTCAGTAGGACCACAGTGGAACTCCACAAGATAGTGCTCCTTGTTGCTGTTCATTTAGAATTATTTTGAATGAGCTACAAAACCCCCAGATGGGGAATGGGGAATTGTATATTGTTGTTGTTGTTGTTTTTAATGCTTACAGCACCTGGTCTTCCTAGGTGGTCTCCCAACTAAATACTAACCAGGCCCAACCCTGCTTAGCTTCTGAGATCAGCCAGAATCAGGCACATTCTGGGTGGCATGGCCATAGACTGGGAATCGTATAGTGTTGGAATCCCAAGAGACTTCATTAAAATAATCTAATCCAACCTCTCATTTGACAGAGGACACTGCAGCCAGAGAAATTGTGGTCCAGCTGAATTAAGAATTGGATTAAAATAAAAGCATAAATCCATGTAACCCTCGTTTAGGCAGTATTCTTACCATGCCATTCAGCCTTAAGACATGGTATGTTTAAATGACATTTCCCTAGTGGATAAGTATTGTCTTACTAGATCCAAATCCAAATCAAGAACTCTTTGGGTGCTACTGCCATCTGTTAAAGTAATGATATACACTATATATTCAGTGCAAGAATACAAACAGTTTTAATATACACACACCCACACACATACTATATAATACATGTCTACACATTCAACTTGATTTAACAAAAAAGTATCAAGAAGTGCCATACTGGGTGCTCGAGTAAATATTTGCATGTATGTTCAAGATAAACAGTGGATTATTTGAGTCTAAGCTCTAAACTACACAATTATTTCTATCTAAATCCACATAAACAGACACAGATAATCTTGAACAAATGATTGCTTGACAAACTAAAACAGCCTTTAAATTAAATAACGGTTTGTCTGGGACTGTCATGATCTTTAAAATGATGCATAGCGGATACATTTAGGTCTTAGGACCTTCGGATACACAGGAGGCAGAGGTGAGGAAAAGGCCACTCACCTAGCAGCAATGTAGAGGGTTCTGTTCATGATCACAATCATCTGGATGTCCAGTCTGTGCCTCTGTGTGGTGTTCCGTGCTGGCTTGTGGCCCACAAACACCGGATACTGTTTTGTATCTGTGAAAAGAGGAGATGGGGCAAGAAAGAGAAAAGGAAATCAAGCCAAGAATTGACAAGGCAGGGAGAGGAGGGGGACCGGACACAAAACAAAACCATATTTAAGTCAGACCATGCCACAATTTTTCATCTCCAATGAGTCTATTATTTTAGGAAAACCTATGACAGAAGAGTACTATGGATGATCAAGTTACAGTTTCATTTCCAAATGATAATAAGCCTGGAATTATATTTCTAAGTGTCAGAATTTCTGACTTGTCCCTCTTTCTGGGGCTTAAACTTGCAAGTGAACCCTTTACATGAAGGTGCTCTTTTCTTTCAGTTTTCTTTTCATCTTCTTTAGAGTGCTAAGCCTGAGGGGCAGTCTGCCAAAGATCTTGTCTCGGGACAAAACTATTTCAAAGCAGCCTTCCCATCAATCACCACAAAGGCAATGTGGTCTGGAGGCGAGAGCCCTAGACCAGGAGCCAGAAGAAAAATACAGTCTCCACAGGCGTCCAGTTGGAATAATCTACCATTGAAGGCAGCCCTGCTAGGTCGGTTGGCATTCTAGGAACTGTGGGAAGTTCACTCTTGAGTTAAGCAATTGGCTAATCTCACAGAAATGGGCACTTTGACAGGACAGGGTCAAACTGAGTGTAGCCAGTAGAGTGATCTGGAATTTTCCCTGACTTAGAGAGTCAATGGGCATATTTCTCCTCTCTTACAGTTCTCTTTGGTTGAAAGCGAGCAATTCGTAATAATATCTGACCTTCAGAAATACCTACATCTCAAAAATCTGCCTTTAAACCTACAACCCAGAGCACTGGCATTCCTCCAAAGAAACTAAGGAGGAAAGAAAGATGAGTCACATTTAAAAGGCAGTTGTTTTCCGGGGGGTGGAGGGGACTGATAATTGCTCGAAAACCATTCACAGATTTAATATCGGACCCCTCACTTTAAACCCCTGTAGTATCTGAGCATGACAGGGGGTATCTTACTAGTAAAATACAACACACAGGTAAAACTTTCCTCTTTTAAAGAATCAACGGAATTCTAAATCCTGTTGCTTTCTACCTTTGACAATGAAGCAGAGACCAAAGGAAGGTTATATAAACCGTCGAAATGGATCATCTAAATTGACATTCACTCTGCCCAAGTCTAGCAATAATATAACTTCTAAGTTTAAAAGAAGTTAATTTTGTCTCTAAAGTTAACTCCAAAGCAGTCTTCTTATTTTCTTTCTTATCTTGTAACGATGCCCATATATTAATTACATATGAACATGCACAAACAGTGGCAATGCCCAAGTGAGAGTGATATTCTTCCATAGCTGGTTTTCAGGCATGATCATGGCCTCTTTGTAGTAACTGAGACTTCACCGAAGGCACTGAGGAACGTTTCAAATCCTCACACGTGTCCCACAACAACATTTAACAGAATTATAAAATAGGCATCCCTCCGATTTGACTAGACTTGAATTAATTTTGCCACCTACACAAGTTAAAGTGACTAACAAATCTCCTATTTTACTAAATTTTTAATCTTTATGGTTTACTGGTTGATGCAGGCTACAGCATTCACAAAGGGAGAGAGTCAGAGTGAGACTGTGGGTACTTACAGTTGCCATGCGAAATACTGATTGGCTCAGAATCTTCTGGGAAACCAGCCCCAGCAAAGTGTAGCAGTGTGAAATATAGCAGCAAGGCTTCTGACCTCATAGTAGTTCAGCGGGGAGACTTTATTTCTCTACTTCACCCTGCGAAAGAACAAAGAAGGAATTTTTTTTTTTTTGTAAGTCAGCTTTATTCAACACCATACAATCAAATGGCCTTGAAGATAAATTTGAGAGAAAAGGGGCCTCTGCTTCATATCTTTTCCATTCTGAATTCACTGATTATTGTTTTACGTAAGGAATCTGTATTACTGCATCCTCCTTCCCCAGGCATCTGAGCCCTTTTGCAAAACTTCTTCCAAACATGGAATATAGAGCCTTAGTTCTTTTGTCCTGAGCCACCTTTAGGCCATTATATTATAGGTGACTGTTTCACAATTATGAGACTGCATTACAAAAAATGTGGACAACTGAGGAAGCTTATTTTTTTTTTTAAGGTAAATACTTTTCTTCTTCTCAGCAGGTTTATAACAGCACGTCATTCCCTAGACATCTTTTGTTTGGCCAGCCCAGGATCTTTAAAAACTTTGTAGTTGCCAGTATTGAAAAACTAGGAGATTTCTAATCTTCTTTTTATAAAAATCAGAGTATCTTTCATATTGACCTAAATGACAGTTCCTCTCAGCACCATACCCCTACCACAATCCCCTCCCCCGCCACACACATATACCCATAACTGGCCCTGTTCACTTATTTCCATTACCTGTTTGATCCCTTAGTTGACATTTTCACTCCCAGTTTATATAATTCTACATTAATTCTAAAGTGACCATAGACATAAATAAAATCACCCAATTTATGTTTAAAAAGAAAGAAACGTATCCTTTCAGACTCTGAAGAATACTGTAGGGTGAATCTGAAACCACATCCTGAAGTGGTATTGTTGATTTTAAAAAATCATCTTTCTGTATATTTTAGTCTCATATACTACCTTACAATGATATAGTAGTGAATAAAAATGCCAGATATACTGTTCTACCCATCTGTATTTTCTTAAAGATGCTCTTTATGTATAGAAAAATTCTCTCAAATTTTAGAAGTAAAAACCATCCCATATGGAGCTGCTGGTTACAGTGTAAGAAGGCTCATAATACAGTAAATACCGCATAATTTTCAGGCATATTTCAGATAAGTGCTGATTTATCGGAGAAATTAATGTAAAATGGGGATATCTTTTCATCTCTCCAGAGTAGTAAATCCTTAGAAGTAACCTGCCAAAGATGATCTTTTTTGAACAAAATTATTTTACAGTAGTCCATCAATCATTTAAAATTTGTGTGTAGAAAAGTCAAACTTAGTTACTTTGATATCTTTGAAAGTTAATTTGGCAGGCAAACTGCTAACTTATGCTTTTTAGAATACCACTTAATATAAGATACCTATGTCTTTCTTCTTCATGCCAAAAAAAGCATTAACAAGTCCTGAGTGTTTCATCGTAACTTATAATTTTACAGACACAGCCGGGTCTTAATTATTTCTTCAGTTGAAAAATGCACATTAATTAATTGCTTTATCTTGAAAATCGAAGAGGGAGAGAGGTTGAGAGAAAAGCCTAAGCAATTCCATCTCTCCAGCTCTGATGCGTAGATTAAAATTAAACTTTAAATGATTACTTGTCAAAAGATCGATCCATTACAAGAGTCAGAAACATGTATTTACAGACAGGTTAAAAGCAACAGTCCATTCATTCATTCATTCATTCTCCAGTTCTTCTCTTCTGGAGAATTTGATCCCAAAGAGAAGAAGTTCTGAAGTGCCCTTATTTGCTTCTCATGGCTCCTGTTTAGTATAACATTAAAGAAGTGAAATCAATAATAAGAGTTAAGTAAAAACATAAACCAGACATCAGTCAGCTGTTACATTTTAGATGAAAGAGTATATGGGGAAGAGGAAGTGGCAACATTTACAAGGGCTCACAGGCAGCATTAATAGGATTATACAGAAGCATATTACCTCAGAGAGTTTGTAGCATGTTATGGGAGAATAATGGGAGACTCGAAAGGCTGATTCTTATTCCTTTAGAAATCTTTGGTAATATGTAAACTTTTAAAGATTAATTTTTCTTGACATGACAAATGAGTATCCTTCCACTGTAGCATTCATCTTTGTACCAATGTCCTACGAGCTAACGAGATCAAAGTCCTGCTATTTTACTTCTCCCAGTTTTATCTTTTTCAGTCTTAAGATTGCATGGGTTAGATGCAACATTCTCGACCCCAGAGGCTGGCAGGAAGAGCAAGGAATGTGGAAGAAATCTGTTATACAATTGAATGGCCTCTTTCGGTCCTTACACATAGCCAGGATCATGACTGAGATGGGTTATTTAAATATCTCCAGGTTTACAGTAGGGCTCTATGCCAGGAAAAATAGCTGTTTTATGTGACTTTCTATCATCATATATATCATCAGGTTGTTAACATGTACATCATATGGGTGAAAGTGTCCTAGAAGTAATGGTTAATCTTGCCCAATCTACATGAACATGCTACAGTTTTTTTCAGCTGAGGTTTTGATGTATTATTCCCTCCCTACACAACTTTGGGCTCTAACCCCTGTAAATACGTAGACAATATATTTTCTTGTTGAAATGATTACTTTGTGGAGCAATCCCAATTTGATCACATTATCGCTTTCCATCCTGCAAAACATGGGATGGTCTTCCCGCTAAGACCACAGCAGTACAGCAATACAGACTTGCACTAGTCCGGAGAACAAAAACAAACAGGAACTTTCCACTGAGTTTCAAAAGCCTGAGCTAGCTGGACTGCTGCAATTAAGCGGTTGTTTAATCCTTGAAACTTTGAAAAGTGCTTCCCACAGATAGTGTATTTATAGGCATCTGCAGACATTTGTTGATTTCCCTCTCTGTGACTATGCTTATATAGTTTGAATATGACTTAAGACTACAGCGGTTATCCAGAAAATTAGATGATGAGAAAACTATAGATATGGGGATTCTAAACAAAAGTAATTAATTTACTTCAAAAGTAAGCTTATTGTGCTTGAATTTTCCATCTAATTGTCTCAGCCTTCCACTATTCGTAGCCTGAAGAGAAATGCCCTTTGTAAAATACACCATTACTATAAAGTTATAACTCTTCTCCCACAACCCACAAAATTCATGGAAAATCTCAAGAAAGTTCTTAATTTTAATAGGCATCTGTTGGTGAATTTATTAGATCTACTTAGGTTCAACTAAAATTAATTCTACTGAGTCAGATGGGTAAGAATTGTCTTGACTTTCTACACACTCTGAGCTGAGACAAAAATTCTTTTTCCTATAAATTTCCCCCCACCGTTTTTAAGACCAAACTGAATAATAGAACTGTGATGCACAAATAGTGTTATGACTGTTGGCTGCCATGAGGTAAGTGGACTGTGCAGGATGCTAATTGGCCAGGAAACTAGCCTTCAGGTATTCTACACTGAGGACCAAACAAAGGGGGCTAAAAAGAGGTCTGTTTGAAAATCCTCTGACTACATTTGTGTTGCTAATTGTTTTTAAACTGGTCAAATATTTTCAATAACTGGAGCTTTCACCCACCCCTCCCCTTCAAACCCTCATCATAAAGCAGGTCATTGTGTTAGAAAAGCATGAAGCAATCGAAATGTCCTTAGAACTAGAAACGATTATAAAATCAGAGAATGACATCACAAATTGCCACATCTTACTTCTGATTAATCAGGTTAATTTTCTAAGAGCCACTAGGATGAGGAAGCCATGACAAGCCTACCCAGCCAGAGCGCCACTCACACTTACCCCAACACTAGTTCTAATCCTCTGCCCAACTAGCTATTCCCTCAAATCCTGTCCCGGAAAATTTTCGGGTCACAAAACTGGTAGGACTTGGCCAAAATTGGCTCACAGAAGTCAATGACAGCATTAAAAAAAAAAAATAGGAGATTTAATATACAACTCTAGATTGCTGGCTTCTTTAAACAAGCACACACACACACACACACACACACACATGCACACACGCACACACGCACACACACATACACACACAGATCTGGCCTTGCTGGCCAACATCCTACATGGCCAACACTCCAGAGCTGAGCAGTGGCTGCCCAAAGCAGAAGGGCTGGCCCTCTCCAATTGGAAACATTCCACCACTTTCCATTGTCTTAGGAAGCCTTCCTCACTAACCTTGCTGCCCAACCCCTGAAAGCTGTGAAGGCAACCTCCATGCCACTCAGGAAAAGCATACCACCATTGCTGCATGAAGTATTCTGCTCGTCTTTACCTTTTCCTACAAGCAGCTGTGTGTCAGCCTTAGCAAGTGAACCTGGTGGGACTCAATGTGTACATACACAAATGAATGGGTGTTGCTTGTTCTAAAGACCCATTTGGGCTGCTTCTTGCACTGTCTACATGTCTGCCTGCAGCAAACAATTCATCAATGCACTGGCATTTGGGTTGGCTGTGTGGATATAATTTGTGTCTGATTTGGTACAACAGCATCTTCCAGAATGCTAGCATGCAATGAACATTTTAATAATAAGTGTAAAATGGTGATAAAAGTAATGGGAACTGGCAAATGCAAAATGCTCTCGATAGTAACTTTTAAGTGTGGCCTAGAAATGAAAGGAAAATGATCGTAGTGGCACTTTTCCTATGAGGAAAATCATTTACTGACATGTTTCAGTAATTCTCTTAAACAGCACATTTTCTATTGACATCATGGGAAGTTTTAAAGGTAATCAATAATTCACGCCGTCCTTAATAGAAAGAAGGACATGCTAATAGGGTGACCCTGGGCAAGTCATGTAGCCTCACTGGCTCCTTTTTCCTCACCTGTAAAAAGAAAGAATATAAAATGTAATGGCCTGTGAAACCCCTTCAGGCTCTGAGATTGTACAATTCTGGGCAATTCTGCCCCAATGAAGAAGGGAGTCGGTATGTGATGGTGATTAGGGAGGACAGTACATGCAGTGACCCTGAGCCAGGACGCTCCATTGTAATCCATTTCCAAGGCCAGGGACACCATGTGGAGGTGTGGGATTGGGAAGGAGGGTTAGGAGCTGAGGCAGAGTGGGATACTGGAGCTCCACCCAGCAAGAAGTGTCACCAGACTCTGGTGGTGGTTATGTCAGGCACTCTCTGAGATTACTGCAGATATCAAGCTTAGTAAAGGCTCAATGCACCTAGGCCAGCCTCTCTTTGACGAGATCAGAGCTGATTTTTTCTGGTTTTTTTTTTCCTAGTTGCTCCTAATCTGCACATGGTTTGGAAACTTGGGGTAATTAGAGTGGTACTGTATGTGGCAAATGTGAGGATGAGACAGGCTCTCTTCGGTTTTGCTCTCAGCAGACTGCTGTAGGCACAGCATGAAAGTTGTGAAAAGTTCCTCAAGCTGGAGCAAAGAAATCCCAGCATGTGCTACTGCATTAGTTTCAGTATCATGAAAAGTTCAAGTCCTGTAAATAGTTCTGATGAAACAGACCACTGTTGTTACCATTTAATCATATTCAGAGTTTAGTTACATTTTATACAACGGATAACATTTTCATTTCTATTGTTCCAGCCTGACCTCCTCATCTTTATTTTTACAGTGTGATTATCTTTAAAAATCTGATTCAAAATTAGTTAAAAGCTCCTACATGAAATCGAACTATTGCCAATAATATAGGGGAGGAGAAAAAGCAGAGGGTAAAAACATGGGGTCTGAATCCCTCTGTTCCACTTACTTGCTGGAACCTTCGGCAAAATGCTGAAACTCCTTGAACCTCAGTTATCCCCATCTTTTAGAGTGGGTAAAATTGTTTCTCAAGAGAGGTTGTGAGATAGTATACATAAAAATTGTAGCTTATTCGTCAGTAAAGATACTAAAAATTGCCTTTTAATAGCTTTTTTTTGGAACCCCTTAAGAAATTCTCAGTAGGCTCCAGATCAGCAACTGGTATTTTTACTTCTTCAGTGGAGAAGAAGCCTTCTTATCCTCCTTCCCTCCCTTCCTTCTTCTAGGTCACTAAGTCTCCTATCACAGGAGGTGGGCATCTGGTAGAGGAAGGAGAATCTTTCTCAGGATGGCATAACTCATATTGTGTGATTTTTAAAATGGGAATCACAGCACTCACACGTGTGCAAAGGAAAATAATGATTTGGGAAATGGACAATGGATAGGGTGGAGTGGAGGTTTATTGTGCACCTTCTGTGTCCAAGGTACATATGCATATTATCTTATTTAAGTATCACAGCAACCCAGGGAGGCAGACAGGCTCCATTGTGCACACAAGGAAACTGAGGCTCAGAGTGGTGAAGCAGCAGATCCAGACAGCACACAGTGTTGACAGCACTCCATTAAGAAGGGAAAGCCAAGATGCAAACCCAGGCCGGTGTGACGCTGAAGTTTATGTCCTTCCCAGTACATCGAAGAAAGAGAAACGGAAGGTTAGAGAGAGGTGCTAGCATAAATGGAAACTGCACTTAAGATAATAACTGAACACAGGTTGATGCATCTATGCTTATGCGGACAGAGTGGCTGAAAGTCCCTAATGGCTTCAGCAATAAAAACCTATAAAAGGAGTACACAGTGGCTTGTAAACATGTAGGCATGCAAAGGCTCATTCTACTTTATGGCCCTGTGATTGCAGGCTTAAGGTGATAGGAAAGATGCAGATGCTTCTCAACCAGTTTTAGGAGGAATTGATTATCTCGGGACACCACTGTGTTAAGTGAAACCACTTGCCCGCTTATAGCCTCCTAAATCGTAATGTTTTGAAGTCAATGCATCATAGAGAACAGTGTCTGTCATGAAGGGAAAGAACAAGGCTGGCTGCTTCAGTAGCTGATAGGATAAACTGATTTGGATACTCCTCACGTCAGAGTCAGGAACCTCTGCCCAGAAGGAGGTGGGAGAGCAGGTGTTTCTGCAGAAAAATCCAGCTTGCTGAATGCTGGAGACCTGTCTCAGAGATCCGAACTGCTGATTATTGCACCAAAGGAACATTTCAAGAATTAAAGAGTGTTTAAACAGCAGGTGTCCTTCACTGACCTGGACAGCCCTGTTTCCTGGAGGATGCTGCTGTACACAGAATGCATAGCCATGCCACAGAAGAACATGTCCCAAGTGGAATGAGAAACAACTCGGGCCCACTGATTACAGTCGAAACCTTTACTGTATACCCACCCAGTCTTCAGGGCCCACACTGGCTACCTGTTCGGTGATATTGCATTAAGACATAAGGTTCATGTAAATGAGAAAAAATAGCTCTAGCTTCTTAATAAAGCATTTGGCCTTTCTCTCCTCAGCCATTAGCAGAGACATAAAAAGATCCATTTCAGAGGAAAGAGAAATGCCACAGACCTAACTTCAACACATTTTGGAGAATGATGGTAGCATTCAATAGAGTATAATAATAAATATCGACTGTGTATAATTGATGTTCCGTTTTAGATCTAAAACCACTGTCACAAAGGAGGAGGAAAAGAGCTGTGAATCAGAAGTACTTTCAGGAAAAATTTTTTTTTTTTTTTACAAAAATTAAGATTGGTTGTAAACGTATTATCTTTTGAAGGGAGAAGGAAAGTTTGGCTTTCAGGATATTCTTTGTTATGGCAGTTTCCTTTCTCTCTACCAACACCCCCCACACATACACACATGCCCACACACTCTTGAGCCAGTGCATTTAATGCACTTTGCTTAGATGTTTCAGATATAGTCAAATGACTTATTAGGGGTCTGCAGTTACAGTCATGGTCTTAAAATACAGTAGGCCTAAAAATACTGTGGCAAACTATCTTGATCTCAAAAAGCTGCAACAGTCTCAACCTCATTTACTCATGTCATAACCAAGTTTTTCTCACCTCCATCGTTTTCAACTTTTATAATATTGCTGAACTCAAACATCTGCTCCAGAGGCAGAAACAAATACCCTTTTATTTTACCGTTGAGGAAACCGAGGCCCTGAAAAGTGAGGTCACTCGCCAAATGTGGCACAGTTCAAAAGTGGCAAAGCTGAGCAGAAACTAAGGATGCCTGACTCTTCCACTGAGCGCTGTCCCTACATTACACTGCTTTCAGAAAGAAAGCTGAGATTCATTCATTCCTCCTTGGCTTGCTGCCTGATGTTCATTACTTCCTTGCCTGATTTCCATCTTACTGATTCCTTGTTTTCTGCTGGGAGCCAGCTCTGTGCTAGACCCTGATGAAGACAGAGATGGGGACAAAAGATCCCCTTGTACTGCCCGCCCCCCCCGCCCCCCCACCAGAACCTCACTCTTTAGTAGGTGGGCCTGACAGTTCCTGCCCATTGTCCCAAAATAGAACACAAACAGACAACCATAACTTTTCAAAAAGAAATTAAAATTCTTTTGGGAAGAATATTGCCTGGAGGGCAAAGGTGTTACAGAGGTATGTGGGTGAGATGATCCACAAAAGCTTCTAGCTGGAGAAAGCCTTGGCAGGTTGCACCATGGTTCACTGTGGACTGTGGGGTTTAGAGGAGGGGCAGGTAGGAGCAAGACATTTTGGGTAAAAGGACTAGGTCAAGAGAGCAGGGTGTTAAAATGAACAACTCCATGCCAATTGGTCTTTCAGAAACTTGAATTGCACCATTTCACTTTTTGCTTGAGGAATTTCAAATATTTAGCTAAAGTAATGGATGGAGTTTTCCACTTCATCCAAAGTTTGGTTTAATAATTATAACAGAATAAAAATTGTGTCTGAGTACTTTTTTTTTCTAAGAATATGGCAGAAAAAGAAAGGGGTGGGGGAGAGTCCATTATCTCAGAATATTGATATTTATTCATTTGAGGTGCTGATGTGAGTTATTTTCACATCCCTCTCTAGGTTTCTGTACATTTGTAATTTCATTAAAAATGAAACAGAGAGCAAAACTAACATGCTTAAATTGAAGGCACTTTTCCTTAGCCCTTAAAAAAATATTTGTAGAGTGACTTTACGTAGAGATACCAGTGACTGGAGTTTTCCATGAACCTTTGTCAAAATCCTGAGCTAGTTTAAATTAATAGACTCTCTCAAATAGAGCAGTCCCTGGCCTTTGACAAGATGCCTCTCCCTGATAATTTCTCCTGTTTGCTCTCAGTGTGGTTATTAGAAAGCAGAATCTCACCGCCCCCTCCCCAGCCCCCAACTCTCGCCTTCCTGCTCCTCACCTGACCTGGGGCTGCTCAGGCTTAGATGGCTACGGGGATGTGTTCTTGCCCTGTTTTGGAAGTCAACTTCAAACTTGGCTTGGAGAAAAATAAAAACAACCTGCAAGTCTCTCTTCCTTTGAGCTCTGAGTAATAGCCCCAAGTAACAATATCACCAATCACAGATGACTGGAACTTTGAACACTACAAACTTATTAGTTTTTTTTGGTGACAAGTCTCAAGATCAGAAAGTGAAAAACATTTCCTTGACCTAAACTTTTCGAATCAGTTTCTCCGGTGTTCTCTGCGTGTCATTTTTCATTGTATTTCATTTCTTCCAATGAGCTCTATGCTTTTCCAGTACTCTGAAAGCCAAAAATAGAGTTTATATTTGACTAAAAGCTTCTAATTGAATATAGAAAGACATAATATCTTAGGCTCTATTCCATAACAAAGCATGTTATTGCTGACTGGTGTTTATCATCAGTAAAGTATATACACAGTAGACTATCTGTATGTATATCTATTTCTAGACACATCCAGAACAAAAATGAGATGGAAGCATTATCTCTTGAATTTCTACAATTTTCCTACATTCCTTAGGAAATTCATTTCATTTATTAAAAGAGAGGAAAAAAGTCCTCTTTATGTCCTGATGAGCTGGATAAAAATTGAAAACCCATATATTTAAACCTATTTATTACTGAATTTGGTTGATATTGCTAAATTTTCCTGAAACTAATGATATTTTTATTGGCTCTGTTCATGTTCATTACACATAAAAAGTAACTCATTAGGCTGGCTTGATTTTCTTGGAGCAGGTATCAGTTTGAACTGGGCTAGAGAGAGCACCATTTATGAGTTGCCTCTTCCCAAATCAGTCAAATCTAGTGATAACACTCCCTAAAATGTTCATTTGTCTTTAATGTGAAAACTTACCCTCAAAATTAATAACTATTTCCAAACATCCTGAAAATATGCTTCCTTAAGGCCAATGAGAGTAAGTTCCAGGAAATTATGTTTGTTTAAATGTCTCTACCCCTTAATGACTTGATTCCTTATATAGGTGACTTAAAGGTCACCATATAGAGAAACATTTAAAGACCCGTTCATTGAAATAAAGGTGGTCAGCATCTGGATGAACTGCTTTGGTGGCAATAGCTATTTTTAATTAAACTTGCCTCACTTCTCCATAAGTTTAAAGAGAAACAAGATTTACTTTTCCATATTCCTCTAAATATGGATGAAGCAAATTCATTTTGGAAATACCAGTTATACAATCCCTTATTTGCAATTATAAAAAACAAAACAAAAACAACCCCCCAAACCTGAAAACCAACAGTTTTTCCTATTTATTTGGTGACAAAACTTGACCTGAACTGGCCCGAGACCATCTGTAGTCTATTTATCTCTCTTAGGATGCTGCAAAAACATTAATGGGTTTGATTAGTGGATGCTGCCCTCACAGGGGTATATGTCCAATGTTGCTTTTCTAAAATCTGAAAAATTTAAAACTCCGAAACACATCTGTTCAAAAAAGAGACCGTAGAACTATATTCCTTTGTCTCTGAAGAGATTAAAAGCAGGATAAAAAACGAGGGGTAAGGAGATCCTCTAGAGCAGAATTCCCGACACTGGTTTTCCTAAACCCAGGAGCTCTCTGATTATCTCATGGCGTATGGTGAGATTCTCAGAGAATTTAAAAAACATAATCTGATTTGATTTATTTTTTTAAAAAAGTATTTATCATATTATACTTTATTTGCAAGAATAATTCAGAGATTAGGAATTGCTGAGTCATCTAGTCTTAGTTTCCTCTGTTTTGTGCGCATACTGTCAGGGTTCCAGGCTCCTATCCACACAAAGGACTAATAAGAAGAGACATCCACAAAATGAGTGATACTCAAAAAACAGAGGTAACGTTGGTGGAGACGGTCTCAAGCCTCTTGTGTGGAAGCAATAACATCCAGTAACAGCACAAGTGATTGCCTCACTCTGCCTGGATGGGCTTCATTTTTCCTCCTGTCTGACAGCCAACTACAGGTGGGTCAGCCCCTCTTTCTCTGTGTTAAATGTGTAGACATCACAGGCCTTTTGTATAGTAGTTAGTGGTGGTCTCTCCAAAGGAATGTCCGTAACGTCTGAAGCCTGTGTTCTTTCCCTCATGGAATTACTCTGGGAATGGCTTTTCCAGTCCCCATAATCAGAGGGAATTGTCAGCTGGCAGTGTCTGCCCTCTGCTTTGTTAGATGTACTTGCCTTTAATTTTCAAATACCTGCAACTTTCTTTTCATAACAACAGTAAGTTGAAGGATTAATTAATAAAACAAAGAATTTGTATTTCAAGACTATTTTGGGAGGGCAGCTGTTATTTTGGGCAACTGGTGAGAGTGGAAGAGGAAGCAGACATACCGTCTTCCCTTCCTCTCTGAGGGACCCCTCCCCACTTCCCGAACTATCCCCCTCCTTTCTTTCTCACAAAAAAGGCACTGGGCATCAGACACAATGGTAATCAATTCTAACTGAGATAAAACAGAGGCAAATAGTTAATAGCAGCAATCCAAATTATCTGGAGGGAAAACAGCACATGGATTCACCAATTAACCCCTGAATCTAAAAATAAATAAATAACCCACAACTCCTATAATTAATAGCACAGAAGACAATCACTGTAATTATGATCTCTGTGACATAGACCAGAATCAGTAGGAAAAGTGAAATTATCCAATAAGCTTGAGTGTGACAGGCAGAAACCAAATTAAGGTGCTGAGAGTCAGAAAAAAAAGAGAGGCGATCAATCAGAGAAAAAGTGAGCGTGACACCCATACCCAGCCCAGTAGAGGTGCTCAGGTGGCTGGTCATCGCAGGAGAGCACAAAGATCCCTGTATGCACATGCTTGGCTTTCTTGGAGAGGAACTGGAGGCACAGGAAATGCATAAGTGGTTCTGAAAGCTACTCAGTGCCTGGTTACTGGAAAGCCCACAGGTCTATTTGGGTCATGCAGGCTTTCACTGGTAAGGATTTGAAGGTCTGAGCAGTGAGACAGAAAAAGCACAGCTATGGAACACGTGGAGAGGGAATAATGCATGAACTTCTTTTCAAACAGCAGATTCCCCCAGTGATATTTTTCCTGTTCAGTTAACATAGTCTTCATCGCTCCAAAGAATAAAAAAAGAGAAGTCATTTTGAAGTGTTATGCAAGAATAAGCAGATGTGTTCCTCGCATATCTATTTAATCAGCCCTTTCCAGCAGCACTAAGACACGAAAGAAGGCTGAGACTCCTCCGGAATCGTCAGTGAGGAGGGAGCAGGGTGCCGTGTGGCGCCTGAGCAGGAGGATTACCAAACCCTGGGCCTTTGCTCCACCGTCTAAAAGCGAGGCCCTGAGGAATGCCTCCTCCCGCTCACACAAAATGCTGCGCATCGTTGCTAACAAATTTTCTATTTCTTGCAAGCACTTTTATTCCAAAGGAGCACTGCTTTGGTACATCATGGATTACTTGTTTAATCTTTTGGGAGTTACTGGTAAGAACATGAGACATGAGAAAATGTCACACAAGTGTGTAGGCATTGAGAGAGGACTTTATCTTCGATGTTCAGTAAAATAGGAAACTGCCTTTGTTAGTGGTTCTCCTTCACTTATTCAGTCATCCATTCATTCACTCAAGAAATGGTTGTGTCTACTATGCGGAAGCAGGGTGCTGTGCTAGGGCAGTGGGGGATACCCAGGTCATGGGCTTTGTGGCGGGTTCTGCGCCCTTAGTGAGCCCCCAAACAGCAATGAGCGATAGAACAAAGTAGAAAGCAATGCACACAGAAAAGGAAGTACTATGGGAGTTCAGAGATAACATCCATATATTGATCTACAGCTCAAACACACGCCACATCTGTCTACTTCTCTACGTGCTACCTGCCACCTATGATCATCCAACCCACAGTCAGCTCCTGCTTAGATAACTGTAGTGGTTTCCTAACTGGTTTCCCTACCTCTGCCAGGACCTCCTTCCATTTAATCTCCAACAGCAGCTGATGGTCTTTTAAAAACAGATCAGACCATGTCCTCCCCTGCATAAAACTCTCTAGTGGCTTCTTATAGCCTTTACAACAAAGCTGAAACCCCCTATGCTGGGTGCAAAACGCGCCACCTGCTCCCTGATCCTATCTTGTTCCATTCTACCACTTCCCACTCTGCTCCAACCCCCTACTCAGCCTGGCTTTCCTCAAACGCACAGCTCTCACTCTTGCCCCGTGGACTTGCTCTTCCCTCCATTTGAAATCATCCTACCCCCACTTCAGCCTTCATACAGCTGGCTTACTTTTGTCATTCAGAATGCATTTAAAATGTCACTTCCTTGAACAGGCCTTCCCTGACCTCCAAAACAACTCAATGTCTTCAGCAATTTATTCTCAATTTCTGTAATGGATTTGTTCCTCATTGATATTTCCACATTCATAATTTTATTTGCCTTTTGTCTGTCTCTCCTCTCTATTAGAATGTAAGCTTCATGTGGGCAAGTTTGTCTTGTTAATCACTGTATCTCCATGTTATGGAACAAAACTTACTACACAGTGAACTTGATTCATGAATAAATGTCACTCCAGGAAAGAACATTAGAACATTTTCTGATTAGTCAGTGTTAAAACAAAGAAAAGTAGATATGCAAGGGGCAAGACAGGCATGTTCAGATCTTTGAAGAGAAACCTGGAAGACAGTTATGATAGTAGAACTAAGATCAATGGGCAGAAACTATAAAAGAGATAACTTCTGCTCAAAACAAGGAAGAACTTTCTAGTAGTCCCAGTAACACAAACATAGATTGGCCTACCCATGGGGACAGGAGGCCGGATGAATGCTGGGATGGAAGGCATATTGTCCAGGGGAGTCAGACATAGGATATGGAGCCAGATTAGCCGACGTGTAAGGTCCTCGTGCACAGCCTGATTACCTATGATTCTTGGATCCTCTGACAGATCCTTCCCATGTAGTGAGGAAACACTGCTTAGACCAGGAAACCACAGATGGTCCAGCAAAATCCTGCTGTCGACTCAAGCTATAGGCTGGAGGCTGCCCTTATACCTCTGTTGACAAAATAACGTGCCTGGAATCAATGGATCAAAGAGAAAGTCCTCAGACTTTGGCCAGGCCTCATTCAATCAGGATCCCAGTTTGACCAGTATGGATAGGTGATAAGTCAGTAGCCAAAACATGTATGAAGAAGAGAGAGAGAGAGAGAGATGATCATAACCTAATGAGCACCAGAGGCTCATGAGGGTGGGAACATACAGCATCCATACTGCCCTACTTCCTTTCATCTCTGCGAAGCTCAGAGAAGGTATTGAAGTTTATGATACAAAGTTAAGCTCTGGTGTGTGGCCTTCCTGGAGATGAATGTCATCCACTGGCTTGTTGCTAAGGCTCAATTGCCAATGACATACAGACCCCAAGAGATGATTTAACTCTGCTCTTGTCTCAAATCCCTTCCCAGTGACTCATAGCTTTGTCCTAAAACCAAAACAGCTGGGCCAGCCAGCTGGAGAGAAGATATACAGATGTTGCTGGCTGGAGTAGGGGGTGGGGGTGGGGGGTGAGGTATGAGGCTCTCATCTGTGCAGTCAGCCCAGTATGCCTTAGTGGGCTACAGAGTGTGGGTGTTCCCCCCTTTGCAGACAAAATGTGGGTGGGGATGTTGGCTCTGTTATGGACCATCTCTCATCCTTCAACACATGTGTCTTTGAGCAGAGTGCTGTAGCTTCTCTTCTTATGCAACTCAGAGAAGTTTTATTTCTTTGGGGAATATTAGATCCTTGAGCCAATCCATCTGGAGAGGGTATGAGAGATAGTACTCTGGCTAGAAGGTACCGCCCACCCAGATGTCTGGGCTTAAAACAGAACTCAAATTAGAGAATGTGTGAAAGCTGAGAAGTTAAAGGAAGGGGTGGAGATGCGTGGCAAGAAAGAAATGTGCTTTGTTTCTGAGTAAAGGATTTAAAACAAAGGCGTAAATTTACATTAGTTGATTATACACCAGAAAAAACATGAAATAATACATGTAAAGTCCTCATTAGAAATGCCTTGCTTAGGCAACATCTTGTACATGGAAGGTACTTGTTAAATATTTGTTGATTTTGATTCAAGTGGCTTTGAGTACTCTTACATATCAGCATATTGAGTTCTACGATGATTGTAAAAGGGGCATTTTTTAAATGAATGTTGAAATACAAGCCAAGACTGATTTTTTTTGAAGTGTTGTGAATATTTTAAGCCCATTATACAAGCAACTAGTAACAGTGGTTGTCTCTGAGGGAGAAGGACTGAGGGTCAGATGTAGAAAAGAAACTCACTTTTCATGTCGTACTCTTTTATGTTTTGATTTTTTTAATTGTGCATGTGTTTAATTTTTAGAACAAAACAAAACTAGTTGTTTTTTTAAAATCTGTGTCTCTAGAGGCAAACCTGGAACTCAGGCCTACTGATACCTGCCAATTCTCACAATTTTTCTCAGGATCCCATCCCCTCACAAGATGTTCAGCCAATGGTAATGTTCTGGAATACGGGATGGGAGTGAGGGAAGTTTATAGGCATTGTAATATCAGTAGTGATAACTTTAGTTTATCTGCGATGCAGATGGAGCTATATGGTGGCTGGTAGTTTACAGAACACTATAAACCCGCCTGCATGCCACATGAATGGCTGCCTAATTTATTAGTTGTCAAATAAAAATGTAACATACTCAGAAAGGCAGGGTGCGATGAAGTCAAATACAAAGAATCAGATGAGCTTAAAGCAAATACCATTCATATTTATTATTTTATTTTCCATAAACAAGATTCCAGTGCCATGCACGGGAACCTTTTTTCCCTCTATCTGCGTGTTCATTTCTGGTCAGGCTCCTGCCCCCATGTTCTCTGGCGTCACTGCCCTTTCCTGGCGATCGCCTCCCATGGCAAAGGAATGCAAAAGCCTACTTCTGAAGCAGCCCTAAAGGATATCCCACTTTTTAGAAGTGGAATGAGTGTTCTCTTCTGGGATGGTAACCTTAGACTATCCCAGAATGACTGCTCCCAGATAATAGGGGACATTGACTAAACAAGAGAGAAAATAACACTTCTTCAGAAGAGCGAAGAGGGCAGAGTAGAGAGGTACCGACTGTATTGGGATATGATGGATGAAAAGTGTTCATCGTCCTGTGCCAGCTCCCCTTTCTGGGAGGTGAGCTGCAAGGGACTGTCTCCTCCTTTCTCTTCTTTTCACTCGCTTATTAAACAAACACTAAGCTAGGGGCTGCAATGGGGATAAAGCCTTATTTCTTTCTTCTTTGGTTCCCCTTCTCCCCAGAGTTTATCTCAACCACTTTGAAGTTGCTTCTCTCGCCAGGTGGGTCACAGTATGCTCTTCTTGGGATGTGAGTTTCTGATTCCAATTTCAACTCCAATTTGAACCTTGGAGACAAGTGCTGCCCATTGGAACACATGTGTTCTCTTTTCCTCACTCCATCAGTATATGCTGCTCTGTCCATAGCTAAATGCAAAAATATAGCATACTGTAAGTATAAATGAATGGTCTCCATTCATTTATCAAACTTGCCTGCACAATGGAATCACCTGGAGAGCTTCAAAAATTAAGAATGCCTGTGTCTCACACACCCAGAGATTGTGACTTAATTGGGGATGTGTGACCCGGGTTTTGGAAATTTTAGATCCCCAGGTGATTCTTGTGAGCAGACAAGTTTGGGAACTACTGATATAAACATAAATGGTATCCAAATTATAATCCTAATCCCTTCCATTTCAATGCCTTCAGCTACAGCCAGGGATAATTAATCGTGACTGAAAAAACTTGTACTTGTGCCAGCTACATGGAGTGCCTTTAAAAACATCTAAGTTTATTTCGTGCCCACCTACCCTCATGCCAAACCACTAACAAAATATAATTTAATCCATTAAATAGAAGGAGCCACACAGAGACTGATTTTTTTAGTATGGGGCTTGCAAAGTATTTTTAATGTAAACAGAGACAATAGGTATGTTCTCTTTTATGACAGCATTGAAATAAAGCAGACCTAATTAACCCACCAAGATGCTATGGAGTACAGGCCATCTCTCAGGAAGCCTATCTCTCAGCCTTATCAAAATGGTTTTCTCTTCAACTGTGCCCTGGTAACCTGGGAAATATAAATTTTGATTACCGATTGCTGCATTGTTAGTAACTGACTATATATCATTAGTAGCCGGTCACCAGTGTCAGCCCAGACTTAATTATCTCGGCTGAAGAGAAAGTAACCCCATGAAAGAGCTATTTTCCAATTAAAGCAGCATAGAATATGTGATTTGTCTCTCTGGTGATATCCAGTTCATATTCCTTTTCATGCTATTTGTATTGTCTTCTTTTCCTCATTACAAGCTCAGAGTTGTGAATCTTGGGCTCCCTAACAAGAAACACATAAATATCAGGAGGGCAGCTGTCAGACCTTTTAAAAAAATTCATGAACAGTCACCACCAAAAACGCAACAGTAATTACCGAGTTTCCACTAGCAAATGATACAGTTAAGGTTAAAGACATCTTTCAACAGAACCATGTGCTTTTCCATGTTCCTAACCTCCTATAGAATGTGTATATGATTATGTGTACACACACATTCACACTCTTTATTTTCAGAAGATATTCTTTAGGGGTCAGATGTTCTATGTGTCATCTTAGCTATTGTTTCAATGACAAGGAAAACATTTTTCTTTCAGTACAAGAAAAAATATTTTGGGTATTTTGGGTAAAGCTCTAGGCATTTCTATCTCTTAACTCCTCATCTTCCTTATCTTACTTGTGTTGACTGCTCTTAGTTCATTTATCCCAAATGAATGTCTGTTCACTTGCCTATCTAGGCAATTCTTTATCCCAGGAGCAAGTACAAAAGTTTGTCTTCTCCATGACTAAGTTGACCCTGGCTACTTTGTAAACACAGGCTTTGAAGTCTGGGTTGTTTCAGAAAATATTTATTGAGTATCTACTACATGCCAGACATGTCCTAGGCACTGAAGATTCCTCAGTGAACAAAAGAAGCCTCTGCTTTCATGGAGTTTATATTCTAGTAGGTTTCCATCACATTCCTTCCCTTAGTGGTTAAATAGCCCTTGGTTAGTTATTTAATATCTGTAAGCCTCAGGTGAGATGATGATGTTCTTGCTTCATATAGCTGTCATTAGAATTAAAAGCCCCTAGCCCATAAAGACGTGTCTAATAAATGTATGCTTCCATTTTCTTCTCAATGCCCTTTGTGCTCACGGTTGTCATTTGGAAACCCTAAGTATCTGCATATTTCAGCATTTTAAATTTTGTATACTTATGTATCACTTGTTTAGTAAAAATACTTCCTCAGTAGTTTCAATTTTCCTCTTTCCTCAAAACTTCCCAACTGTAGCCTTCCCTGTCTTGCATCAGAGCTGCCCACATTTTGTTTCACTTACGCCTAAGCTGTCATTCGGAGAAGACACAGTACCTGCAGTTTGGTACTTAACTAAAATTTCATGGAAGTCTAAATTACTCCTTTTGAGGGAGGAAGGGATGCACTTTTTACGATGCATTCTTTAGGGCCATGTCAATGTGAAAAGGAAGAACGGCCTCTGGTCACTGGTGTTAGTCATTATCTACTTGGTTCATATCTCTCTGCCCAACTACACTGCAAACACCCAGGGCGGGAGGGCTTTTATTTCTGTTTATTTTCAGCAATTTAAATTGAGCATTTATTGTCTATGCTGATGAGCAAGGCACTGTCTCAGGCATTGTGGTCAGTAGAAAGATGAGGGATGGCTGATGTACAAGAACTCCGGAAGGAAGCAGCATTTCAGAGCTGCTCTGGAATCTCCTCACCTAGCAGGTCTAGGTGAACACCCTGCCCAAGCACCTTGGTTTTTTTGCCTGCTGCTTAGGATTATCGATATACACCACAGTTTCAATGACCTGCCCCTAACAATAAGGTTGAGAATTTCTTGCAAATCAGTTAATTGGAGGAGTTCCAAGAATGAATGGCTTTTGTTGGATTTTCTTTTGCTTTTTCTTCTCTCCTTCCGATCCTTTGTGTCTTGAACTACTCTTCCCCGGGCTAAGTTGTTTTCCCTAATGCTTCCTCCATTGCTATTCTCCTTCCCCCACCCCACTTCTCTATCTCATTATTCTTTCTGCCTTGGGAATTCCTATCCTTCCCTTAAGATACTATTCAAAGATCACCTCCTCTGTGGGGGCTTACCTGATCCCCACTGACAGTTAATCACTAACATCCCTCCTTTCTTCCACATGAAAGAGCTCTGCCCTAACAATCAGATTGACATTATTTGTTTACTAATCTGCCCACACACTAGACAGTGAACCTGGCAAGGGCGAACAGATATTTGATGGATAAATAAATTGATCGATAAATGAATAATTGAATACACAGTCTGTCCTCCGAGGATTTACAATTTATGGGGGAGACAGATATGACAACAAACTGCAAAGTAAGGTACAAATACATATGTACTATAAGAACAATGCTATACATTTTAAGTTTTAACATATCCAGAAAGGCTTAGATTTACTTACAGAGTTACTTAGATTTACTTACAGGGTTACTTAGATTTACTTTATTATAATGGACTGGAGCTTTGAAGCAGGTACTATGGATTGCACCAGACTTTCTTTTCAAAGGCTTTAGTGCTAGCTGGCCTTAGAAACACTATTATATATACATGCCCTTGTAACACGCAGTAGACTGACATGGCACTTGCCTTTGTATTTGCAAATACAGGCTCTTGAAATATACATGAAATGTAAGATGCTGGTATTTGTGCAGTAGCATGAATGCCTCCATATTCTGTGAAATCCCTGACCTAGTTACGTTGCTGAAAGCATAGCTTAAGTGCATGTACTGCCCAACACATGGAAGAAACTGTTATCTTGAGGAAAGTAAATTTTGCATTCCCCAAGTTCTGTGTGATTAAATCTGTGACCTTAATATTGCATTGGAGTAGATATTTTATTCAATTATATGTTCAATGAAATAAGAAGCAAGAAAGATGTAGCTGGTCCAGATTCCTCTGGGTGTGAAAAGATAATGATATTTATTTTATGTACTCCTGACAATGAAATTTAAATTGTTATTTAAAGCTCCTACCAGCAAAATATCAATTCAAACAGGTTAATTCTTCAGTCATACTTGGCTTTAAACATTTTGTCATGAGAACTAAGCAAGTGAACATGTCTGCCCTAAAAATAGGTGGTGTTGGATCTTCCAAAATGCTGGATAAAGAAAACGGAATGTGGCCAAAGGATGATTATTACTAAATTAAACAAATGGATTTGGAACTCGCTAAATAAAAATAAACTGTTTCTAATAATTCAATGCAAGGAAACATATGGGAAATATTTATATTACTACATATAGAGGAAGTTCTTACTGAAGAACTTTCAGAAAGTGATATTTTATAGCCAATAAGCCATGAAAGGTGAAAGTATAAATGAGATTGGAGAAGGAATTCTCATCCATGTCCCCCGAGAGCTGATGTTAATAGCTATATTCTAGGAGAAAGGGTAGGTACCATATACTGTTTCTTTTCTCTGTCAAGCCAGTTGGTTCTAATGATGTCTAATTATTAGGCAGGGAGAGTTAACAGCATGGCATGAAAGTCAGTAAGTACTTTTAGTTAAAAGTCAACCTTGAGACCACAAAACCTCAGATAAGATTAAATTTTAACATCCAAACAGCTCTCAACTAATTTTTCTAACAGACTGAAGTCCAACTCAAGTGCCATTAATTTAATTACATTTAAGTCGAAATCCAATACAGCAAGAGCTTATTAAAAAAGGAACAAAGAGGCAACTAAGAGAACCAAAAAAAGAGACGGGGGAAGAGAAATACAGATTTTTCTTTAACTAACAACTTCTTGCAGGATAAGTTACAGATATAATTTCCTTTAGGTCATATCATTTAAGTAAATCTAGTTGTAAAGTAATTTACGCTCTCCAGGATCACCAGAGGTTAAACACCTCATCAACAAATTTCCTAAATCTTACTACCACTTCCTTTTCCTTTCTTCATTTCCTTCCTTAACAATTTGGATTCTACTCTTATGTGATTAACATAGCTCACAATCTCTTTCTCATTTTCCACCTTCATCCTTTGAAACCAAAAGTGATTAACAAGCTTTCATAAACTTCCTGCCATGTTTCTCTCTTGCTGTGAATAAATGTGGATTCAAAGAAAAGCACAACCATATAACCCCAGTACCCTGCTGACCAGTGCTTCTTACCCCTACTCATCCCCATATGTCTTTACAGTATGCAGCTGATACTGTAGAAGCAGTTGATAATCAGGAAAGCCAGCTCAGGTAAATTAGCTTAATGGAACAGATGACTTTGTATATGAGTATATCTTTGAAACTGACTAGGCTCAAATATCCACTCAACTAATGAGCCTGTGATAGGATCCTGGCAGAGGTGTCATCCTTCTGCCACTAAAAGCCTTTCTGAAGATCTGCATCCTATCTTTCTGAAAACTAGGCAGAAGCTTAATGGCCGCAAGCTTCCAAAATGCAAACAGCAGTCGTTCCCTATCTGCGTTGTGATTGATGGGACACAAAAATGCATGGTTACTTCATAGATATTCTGGCCCACAACAAATTAAGGATATAAACCTTTATGCTAGGCAGATAGCCAGTGTACTGTGGGGGACTGCTGTGGCTCTATAATTATATCCAGCCTGATAATCACCCATTCTACTGCTGTGAATGGCTGGTACCCAGGGACTCTAATTTCACTGTCCCCTTCCACCAGATAATGCCTGACCCTGTGTCACTTTGACTGTGAAACACACTGAAGGAGACAAATGAGTTTTTCTCTGACTATGTTAAATTAACTAATGGATCCTGATTGTGAAACTGGCATAATAATAAGCCAAGACTATGTTGGTACCGGGTGGACATGTAAACAAGGTCTAAGGGTGTTATTAACCTCAGGCATTAAAATAAAATGACAACAAAAATAATCTGACCAGTGTGAAAAACGAATCTATTTAGTGTGACTAGTGATTAACCAAATACTTTATATTTCAACCAGTTATTTTTGTGTCTGGAGACACAGTAGTGAGAGAGCTGTTGTATGGTCTAAAACCAGGAATTAAGTGAGCAGTTTTATTCAGCATTCCCCCTAACCTCCCGTTTGTTTGTTTGTTTGTTTGTTTTGAGTGCTGCATTTTGTTTTCCAAATCCGAAGGTGGTATAATTCAATATGGCTACACATACATCCATTTGAACAAAATGTTGTAAGTCTTAAGTCTCTTAGAATGAAAATAACCACCGTTTACTTTACTTTCATTCTAATGTAAAAGGCACCATTGCTTCTAATGATTGGTCAAGGACATTAAAATCTGTACAAATTCCAAGGTAGCTATGTAGACACTCCTGTTACACATGGTCTTAATTTTTAATATGTATTTTTCTTTTATTCACTTAAATATTATGGGTTTCATTTTGATGCAGCTGAAAAGATAAATGCCATTCCCCGCGTTCCAATCAGAAATCTGTGAGTGCTGGAAGGTTAAAAATTATAACTCAGCTGTTCCATACTGTATTAAGATTGAAATTTGGCATCCCAGATGTGAAATTGTTTCCAAAAAGCAACAGAATCTGTTTTTTTTTCTTTTTTTTTGAGAAAAAAATATTTTGGAAGCTTAACTTACATTTAAAAAAAAAATTCATACTTTTTAAAAATAAATAAAATTACATGCAATTTTATTAAAAACCTTTTGGACTTCTGAAAAGTGAAAATCCATATTAAGCTAAACCTTTTACCTTTAAAAACAAGCTTCTGAAAATGCAAAACTTGTAGAATCCGTCTTACTTAATGACCAAAAATACTTGCTTGCCTTTACTTTCGGTGGTATATTTAGGTGGTGTATTTTCAGAAGGGCTCCCTCTGCCCAAGAGTAATTTATTTTTGCAAAATAATAATATTTTATTGTGTGTTTACCATGCGTCAAGCTCAGATCTAACTCTGTGTGGGTAATGACTCATTTAATCTTCACAACACATTAAGAGACATCCTATTATTATCCCCATTTTACAGGTGAGGAGACTTCATAAAGTCACATACTAGTAAGTGAGGCAGCAAGGATTTGATCCCTGGACAAGTTGGCCCCAAAGCTCACATTCTTAACTACTGTGTACACTTTCCTCTAATCATAGTCATTTCCGAAATCTTAAATTCACTAAACATTTAATAAGTGCCTACATGCAGGGCGTCATGCTAGAAGTTGGGGGTCAGGGGTTAGTATGCGGAGGATCTGGAGTGGAGGAAAGGGGGAACAAAGTTTTAAAAACAATTCCTGCCACACTCTGTAAGTCAGATGGACATGACTATGAGTGACTCTAATATGATATAATAAATCCCGCCTTTTCCAATTGGCCCTTCCAATTTAGGGAACTGTGGGACCCAAACGTTACTATCTCTGGGGCATTTGGGTCCCTCTGGATGGTATAACTGTGGGCCCAGGCCCCATCTACCTGTGCAAAGGTCATCTTGTTCTACTGGTGACATTTCCAAGGACCACCCTTCTAAAAATTGCCGTAGAATTCAGTGGACATCAGTAGCAATGCCTTTAGATGTGGCTGTTTTGAAACCCTATCTCTTAGCGCTCTGTCACACATAAGATAATACTTAAAGTGTCATTAACTGAGACCCAGACAGAGATGACAGGTGTAAACAGTTTATAATTTACAAAGTGCAGGATCAGGTTTCTCCATGCCCTCTGCCAAAAGCTTACAAACACACCTTAGCTTAGCCCTGTGTATGCACTGTACACATTCTTACAAGGTTGTTAAATAAATCCTATAATGCACCTATTTGGTAATGCACCTATTTGGTAAAGTTTTGGCAATTTGAGTCCCTTTAACTGTTCGTTCAAACTATGCAAAGTTATTGGTTAATTTCTAAGTTAACATTTCAAAATGCCCTATACAACTAAATAAACACACATGCCGTGAAATACTCTGAATGCACTGTCTTTCTACTCTGTGCTGCAGACTTCCTTCTTTGTTTTTCCTTTTTTTTAACCTGTGGTGCTGCTATGCATCTGAGATGGCAGTTTTGAAATGGTTAGCCTTTGCAGAGACCTGCCATTGTTGCTCTGTGCACAGACGTGGAGTTTCTGACACCTTTTTGGTCTGTCCTACTTAGCTGCCTCTGCATTTTTCAAGGCTGGCATGTTTCAGTAAAACTTTGACTAACTGGAATACTTGGAGGAGAGGGGTCTTGGTTGAATGATGTCCTGATTAACCTGAAAGTTATTTAGAAAGCCCTTGTTATTGAAAATCTTTCCAAAGTACATCCGCATGTTTTTCTCTGGAGTAAGGCAGCTCTGCTGTAGAAAAATTGTACATAGTTGTTTGGAAGGGCTTCGAAAAAAATTTAGCAAAGCAGCTAACTGCTCTTCCGTCCTTTCTTTTGCTCGAAAGCAGCCTCTCTCTGGATTGACGAGTCTGCTAGGATCCCATCTCCTTACTATTCTCTTCAAAATCTCTTTTCCTCCTCTAGACAGAGGCCTCACTTCCTACCAAATGGATAAAGCAAAGGCCAGGAGGCCATCGGTCCTCACCTTTCTTCCTTTGCCTCCAGGCTTTCCTCCCTCCAGTCTCCACGAGCATCCAAGGCTGACCTTCCCTCAGCTGTGTTCAGGATCATTCTCCCTAGCCTCCCCAGAGGGTGCCCATCTCGTTGCCCCTTCTCTGGTAGTTTCATTCCCTCCCAATCCACTGACTGCCCATAAACGTGCCTGTTTTCCTTCTCCAAACAAACCTTTCTCTCCACCTTTTTCCTTCCCTTGGAGGCTAAGTCCTTCCTTCATTGCCAAATACCTTGCAAGGTTAGTACAAATACGACCTGCATTTACTTCCTAAACCTCCATCTACTCCGCAGTTGTGTTTCCCATCTCCTGTAAGCCCATCAACACTGCTCTCACAAAGGCCATCAATGACTAGCGACTGGATCCAATGGCTTTATCTCAGCAAGCCTTGTTAATTCTTCCTAAATACAGCTAAAATCCCTTCCCTTTTCTCTATCTCTGCTGCCACCACTGTTTTGCTGAACTTCATGTGTACAGAGCATAAATCAGATCTCATCACTCCCCTTCTCTGCTTCCCTGGGCACTTGTAACAACATGCAGACTTCCCTAAACTGGCCCACACTGCATGCTCAGCTCCCGAGAGCCCTGCCCCCTCCTTCCCACATTCCAGCTAAACCGTCTTTGGGTCTTCAAATACCCTGGAGCTTCTTCTTGCCTGGAGGTTCCCTCTAACTAGACAGCTCTTTGCCCGGGCTTCCCCTGGCTAGTACCTCCTTTTCCTGCAGGTCTTAGTTCAAATGCTACCTTCCTGGGGAGACCTTCTCTGACCAAACCATCTATGTGGGTTCCTGACACCTACTCCTTCCCACAACACTCTTTTTCATGGGACCCTATTTTTCCCTTCATGCTAGTGACTACAAGTTGCCATAGGAAATGTATGTGGATAGTACTGGTTGAATTATCTTTTGCCCCCACTAGGCTGTGAGCCTGTGAATCCTTGGAGCATGTCCTTTTTATTCACTATTACCGCACCCAGTGCTTAGCCCTGTTATCAGGCACATAGTTAACGTATGACTGAATGAACAAATGAAGACTTCATACTTTTACAACAAAAGGCCTTTCTAGGACTGCCGAAACCTAACTAGACACATAAGTCAATAAAGAACTGAAGTTCACATTTTAAGCTCTCTAGCATTTGCAACGCCTTATTCATCTTTACATATACATAGATCAGGCCACTCAGTTTGGAGGAGACAAGCACTTAGCATAATACAAATATACATCTTTTTATAAGGAAATGAGGGTCTACAGAAAACCACAGACATTGTGTTGAGAGTAGTGACTAAGGTGGCCTGAAAGAAGGAGGGTGGCCTGGTGATGGGAGGGCAGTGGCACAATTGAGAGAAGAGTACAGAGTGCAAAGGAGAAGCCTGACAACGAAGGGTAATTTTACTCAGCCAGGGATGCTAATGTTAGACCAAGTAAATAAGGTCACTGACCTGGCCAGAAACAAGGAAGCTGGATAGCAAATGGGATGCAGAAGTGCAAGTCTGCATAAACACAAAGCTGGCTTTCCAATGGTGAGGTGAAGAAGGCAGGAAGGATTTGGGTGGAGATGAATAGAAATTGCAGTGATGAGCATAAGTAGGTTGTTGTGAGCACATATGAGTGAGCAGCAGGAGTTTCTTGATAGGCATGTGATCTTTGGATTTTGAACAATCAGAAACTGTAATACTGGTAATATCAGTTATACTGACTTTGCATCCAATCAGAAACACAGGGTAATTGGATTGATGTTTGGAGTATCGGATGGGAATATAAACCACAGGAAAGAAGGCTGCTGTCAACCTGAGGGAGATAATGAGTATTGGCCCATCAGCTGGGGTTCCACTGGAGCTGTGAAACATCCCCACTTATGTTGATGTCCTATTCATTCCAGGGAAAGTAGCGCTGAGCTGAGGGAGAAGTTGGAAATATGGAGCACCTTTCAACAAATGTTCAGCTTTTAAATATGTCATGTTAAAACTACAAGAGTGGAGCTTCTGCTTAAGAACTCCCCTCTTATAAAGGATTTTGTAAAATAGATTACACCTACTCCCTCGATTTTTCTATACTGAGACCGTTTAAAGCAGAGGTCTTTATATCATTCCAAAACAAAAAGATCCGCTAGTCATTTTGCACAGGCTTTTAGTTTTTAGGCATTTAAAAAAATACTAAAAAAAAAAAAAAAAAAAAAATAAAATGCCCACCCCAAATAACTCAATGAATTCAATCCTATTTACCCAAAAGGAAATGATTTCAGATAAAGATGCCCACCTGGCTTTTAGTTCACCCAGCTCTGTCTACCTGTAAGGAACATAATAATTTCCTCTGCATAGAAAAGTTCTCTAGAATCATCAGTTATAAAACATACCTTAAACACAGTGGTGAAGCAGCAACTAGCACCAGTAAATTTGCCTTCATCTCCTTCTGCCCCCTGTTGCAATTAGATTAGTTCTTTGGTATTATTTTAAGAGTGATTAGAATTTAATTTTAGTTAGGAAGAGCAGAGTCCATTGTTTACTTACAAATAAACAAAAGAATCCTCTCCCCAGCACTAGAATTCCTGCTTGGCTGGTTTTAAATAGATGAGGCTGACCAGATATTTACCATCAGCTTGGTGAAGAAAGAGACATTGTCTTAGGGAGCCAGAGTCATGGGAACTCAGTCCACACAGTGATGCATTGCTAACTGGGAGTGGACTATGACCAATCAAAGTCTCACTGTACATTTCACAGAGGTGGGACCAAAACAGGAAAAGAAAAAAGTCCCTAAGTGCCCGCATGTTGGGAAGACATTGCAATAAAATTGTGAAACAGACGCTGGCAAGGCAAACAACAAAAAATAACAACAACAAACTGCAATATACTTATCAGGGTTTGACCAAGAAATAAAGGCCCCCAATCTTTCAGAGGACACTGGCAAAAATCCCAGGTCCTGCAACTACTGAATGAGCTCCATGTGCAGTGTTCCCTTCAGGTAGTGCATTGTCAGTGGCGAGAGGTTCTCAGCAGTCAAGGAACAGCTGCACAATGCAAGCTGCCTCTGAATGGTCGAGGAGCTTTTTATTCAGTCCTCGTGTGATTTAAAAACAAAACAAAACAAAACAAAAAACCACAAAACTGGTGTTCTTTTGTGCTTTACAAAGGCAGTACTTTTCTGGCTCCAAGTTTAAGACTCACGAGCTATTAGGAGAGGCAAGATGGACAATGTATTAGCATGTGTGAAAAAAAAAGAATAGGCGTTCCTTAAAATCAAATCCATAATAAGAGCAGCCGGGATTCTGGAACGCCTACCTAGCCAGAAGCAGCTCCAACAGCAGTTAGAAGGTAAGTATTTTGACTCGTATGTTTTTGATGGGAATCTTTTGCCAACAGTCTCACACTCACTTACACACACACACACACACACACACACACACACACACACACACACACACTCTCACTTGCAGAGATCTATTGATAGGAAACTACTGCATGTATTCATCATAATAAATACATTCTTAATAGGGCAGTAATAGAAACCAGAATCACAGAGCTAGAACACCTACTCCAACACCTCAGTCTGCATAGAGGCAGCTTGTTCTTCTGGAGAGGTTAAGCGACTTGTCCAAAGACACACAGATACTTCACAAATCAAGAAGTTTACACCCCTTCAAGAGGACATCCTGGTGCTTCTGGAGGCAGTACTAGAGAGGTTAAGTGACTTGTCCAAAGACACACAGATACTTCACAAATCAAGAAGTTTACACCCCTTCAAGAGGACATCCTGGTGCTTCCGTACTGTCCTGTGGCCGAGACAGTGCTTAGGGTCACTGGAGACAGATCACAGGTTTCACCATCAGTCCAGTCTGGGCTTGATCCCCTAGCACTGCTGTTCCCAGCCGTGTGACCTAGGGAAAAATTTCCTTACTATTCAGAATCTCAACTGATTGAACTGAAAAATGGAGAAAATAGTAACATGCGCCCTTATGGTTGCTACACAGATTAAGTGAAAGAGTAGCAATCACTAAATAAACGTTGCTTACAGAGACTGTTGCTATTAGTAGTAGCAGTAGTGGTATTTTCACCTTCTCAGGAATTTTAATATGTTAATATGTTCTGAAAAAGTAATAGAGGATATAAAAAATAACCACAAAGTTATATGAGTAAGCATATGGGGAATAAATGCAGGCAGGGCACATAAGCGAAACGTTTAATTCTTCTATCTGCTCTTAAAAACTTAGGTCACATGCTTTGTAGGAATAACAATCTGCTGTCTTCACATGCAAATATTATACCTCTTCTCCATCTACTTGGGCTGAATAGTTTGAGTATGCTTTTTCCAATTTAGTAACAGGCATTTGTTGATTCTTTAAAAACTTACTACTGGGCAGTTTAATTTTTTCTCCCCTGATGACCAGTGGGTGTCCTCAAGTAAAGTAATTAACTTGGATGACCAGGATGCAATGCCACTTGCTATCCTGAGGTGTCAACCTCACACGTGTAGCGCCACCCAGAGTGTTGGCATAATGGATTACTTTCAGGTCCTTCCTATTCCATGTTTTTCCAAAGTCGTCTCGCATTGTAATTTTACATGAGTTCTCAGGATAGTTCTGTTCAGAGGAACAGAATTTCAGCTACGTGTTTTTGCTTTCAACAATAGCTTGTAATGTTTTTGTCTGTTATCTTATTTAATCTATTATATATATATATATATATGTGTGTGTGTTAGAATATACTACTTAATAGCTGCTTTTCATGTACTTATATTAATCTTGGGGTTGCCAGTATTTTTTGATGTAAGTCATTCACAACAACTAAGAAAGTAACATTTTCAATTGTGTATTCTGCAATCAAGCAAATTTTTCTTCAGCGTATAATCTTAAGCCACATAGTGACCTTTTGGTCAACGATGGACCACATATACAATGGTGGTATACCACAAAGCCTGATGTGTAGTAGGCTATACCATTTAGGTTTGTGTAAGTGTGCTCTATGTTTGCACAACAATGAAGTCACCTAGTGACACATTTCTCAGAAAGCATCCACATCTTAAAGCAGTGCATGTCTGTACATAAGGTACAGTTTTTACATTGATGCTTTCTGTACCACAACCCAGTGCCCCCAGCTCTGAAAGTGGGAACAAATTGCATTTCTTTTTCTTTCTTCAGCACAAGACAAATTTTTCAATTTTTTTTTTTTTTTTAACTGTGATGATCTGGGCAGGCATTATGTGGTAGTTCTGCTTCCTAAAGCTAGAGGCAATACAAGGTTGCTTTTGTGGTTTTTGTTTGTTTGATTTTGTTTTCCTTCCTGGAATATATGTCACATATTCTTAATCTAAGGCTGTTAAATATCTGTAGACTATTGAGTATGCACATAATCCGACATGCTATGAAATGCATTATCTCTGTTTTGCAATCTGAGAACAGAACAAATCATTGATTGTCCTTACTTGTAAGAATTGTCTTGCCCCTGCAGCTGTGCTAAGCAGTGAGCAGAGCTGCCTTCCATACTCCTAGGTTATACTCCAAAGAAATGGCTCCCAGTATTCTTATATGGTAACCATGTACCTTTAATTGCAATATATCTTAATAATTACCCTAATGCTGATGTGTGTGGCCTTTCTTTATTTTGTGCCAAATTGATTCCCCTCAAATCACACATACACATAAAATAACGGATGGATTTCCTTTGATAACTTATTTTCACTACTAGAATTGTTAACACCATTTCCATCAATAGTAGATGCTCAGATTAAATGATTTACAGGTCTTTGAAATCCAGGTACTTCATATTTTAGGTTTTATTTTACTTATATCCTAGACTTTCTTAACCTTTTGATTTTTACATAAAATTTTAATTATTTAGGTTATTTGTCACAGTGATTGTTCTTTCCAATGTATCTTAAACTAACACTAGATGTAGAATGAATTATACTACTTTGTCAGGTTAATTTTTAGTGTGGTAAGTGTTCTTGAGAATTTTCTGATCTCATTGTTGTGTTAAGTTTTCCTTCTTATTACAAGTTCATTTCATCTTACTCATTTTCTTGTGCTAAACTGTGTATTTTTATAAAACCTCTTTTCTTAAACTAAGACTTTAACTTTTTGGTTAGGTAAAACGTCAATCTTTTTTTATATTCTTAAGACTGATATTTTCTTGAGATAAGAGATAGGACTCAAATACTCATTGTTGGAATACTAAGATTATATATATATATAATCTTAGAAAGAGAGAGAGAGAGAGAATGTATTTTTTAATTGAGAAAAGTATCCACTATTATCCACTATTATGCTTTTGATTCACAATCATTTCAAATACCACTTTTAGAGTTGGTATTGGAAATGTAAGAACATTATTATAGTAAATGCTGGCTGAACTGGACCCTTTCATCATTGCAAACTCTGCAGCATGGAGGCTGTTTTCTACCTCTGCCTGTGTGTTGTCTCCACCATACTTGAAGTCTCTATCCCTAGATAAACACCTGCTTCACATGTTCAAAGATCCCTTGATTTGGGGCTATAGCTTCTGTTTGAAGACACTTCTACTGGGAGGGGCTGTCCTCTTGTCACACTCTGAAATTGAGAAGAAATGAACAACCCCATCATTCTCTCGTGTCACTTTACTCTCTCACAATCAGAACCATGATTTGGCAAGATAAGGGAGTGGTGGGCATGAAGTTGCACTAGAGTTTTACCCCAGTATTCTCTGTCTGCTTGTAATCAGGCATCCCTCATATTTCATAGAGGCCGATGTTGTGTATATGCATGTGTTACATACCTAATTTCAACAATGCACGAGAGAGAGGAAAAAAACTTGGCCCAAACTATAACTTTCCACTTGTGTCTTTTTTAGCAGTTTATTCTCATTGGACTGGCACCAATGCCAGCCAACAACTTCTACTTCAGATCAGCATCTTTTGGCACCTAGATAACAGTATATTTCTGCATGGCTGAATACAGACAAGAAAAAATCTTGTGTAAATAATATTTTCCATTAGCAGCACTGAACTGATGTCAAAGCTCTCAATCCATCCCAAGAAAATAAAGCTCACAGTCATGATCATATTAATGATCATGTTGATGACAACATAAATGACTTAGAGTGGAGACTGTTCTGCCCCACTTGATACTAATTGGGGGAAAATAAAGGAGGCAGATCTGGATCATGTCTTCCTCAGGCTGCAAATGCTTGATAACATTCATATGTATCAGTAATGACTGGTGGTGGGGGTGGAAAGTAAACACAAAAACAGTTGAATCACATGCTGGCCAGGCTACACAAAATGCTAATTAGTGCTGATCACTATCAGTGCTTTTTAAATATTCAAAATCAGAATTCAAATTAATACCATTTTAAATATTCAAAATTAGAATTCAAATTAAACCTGTTGTGTTTGTTTTCAGAAGTCCTACTATGTCTGTCGTGTTTGCAGGAAGGGGAAGGTAGAGTCACCAAAACTATTATTATTTTTAAATGATAACTAGCACTCAAAGACATTTGAAAGCAATATTCTTAAAAGGCAACAGCCCCAGACTAACACGACTAAAGAAAGGGTTAATTACTGTGCATGTTCGGTGCTAAGAGGCCACCCACATAAGTTCATCCTGTCAGTACCAAGCTCATGTTATTGTCATTACAAGTTCAAATGCTAATTAACAGTTAGAGTGAACTTGGTAACATCTTACACATGAATGGGTATCTAGGGCAGAAGCAAACCTTAAGTTCTTTAAGATGTTTTATTTATCCGGTTAAGTCTCATGTGCAGAAGCACATCTCATATCTTGGTAAATGCATTCGTGGTTGCCCATTCGTTTTCTCCTCTGTGTTTTCTGAGGATTCAGTCCCTCATGCTGGGAGGGGAGCCTGGAGAGCCATCAAAAATTAAGAGTCTCTTTATATTCTGTCTTCATCTGAGATATAGGAATTGGTGTGGCAGTTTTAAGACTCTGGATAGGCAGTTGGAGATCATTGTTTCTTATAACCTTTACAGTTGTTATTTGCTAACCAAATCTTGTAAAGGTCTAAGAACCATGCACTGAAGCTGCTACCATAACTGACCAGTGTTCATAAGTCAAGAGATCTGGACTCTTATTTGGGAAATAAAGTATCTTCTAAAGGACGGTCAGCATTTGGCCTTTCCTCTTCATTGCTCTGTTGTGTTTTATTTCTTCCTAGGAGACCCCTCCCCAACCTCTTTATATACCGATATTATTTTTGGTAGTCTTTTTAAAGGACCCTGAATGTCCCTTTATCTTCCATTAATATGATTCGGAAAAAAAATTTTTCTCCCTCTCATTTACCTTAGACTGCAGGGAAATTAAAAAGCAAAATGGTCCACACATCTACTGTATCAAATAAACTTAAAAAAAAAATAAAAATACAGATAAAAATGCAAATACCACACTCTACTAGGATTCCTTTGAAGGTGAAGTTTGACAATTTGCAGATACTAGTAGATCAGGGCAATACTTGTGGGTGTTATCGTCATTTTAAACTATTAAAAAAGCTCTTTCCCGTGTCATGCTTGGAGAAACAAGACGTGTCTATGGCTGAAGAGTACCATGAGCAAAAGGTGTGGGCGGGGGCAGTAGAATCTCTTGTATTCAAAACCACTTTGTTCATTCTCCATGTCTTCGTTTCTCTAGACTGGCAACCTTTTCCTTTACTTCCAGAGGCTGCTCCGTTAGCACCACCTGAACCCTTTCCCTGATAGTTTTTGTCATTTTGGAGATAGCATCATTAGCCATTTGTAACAATGAAACTCCATGAATTAGGTCTATTTGAATACTCACAAAACCCAAGCAGCATCTTATAAAGTGGAAGGTGTATTCCCCCTTAAGTTCAGAAAATGCTAACTTTTCTATTTCAAGATGATACCCATTTCGTCTTTCAAGTATGGGATGATTGGTTTGTCTGTTATGACTATATCTGAATTCCCTTAAGTCATAGAAGTGCTGCCTTCCTATCTCATCACTAACTAAACTTTACCTAATGTTTTTTGGAAAACACTCAAAAGACCCGTTGGTTCTGTAAAACCCCCTCTTTCTGGTCCCTCCCATATATCATGTGAGCAAAATGACCCAGAGCAAGAGAGGTTCTATATCACGTGAAACCCCTCTATTCTCTCACACCTTCTGAGATAGTCTTCAAAACTACAGATGTGTCTCAGTCTTTTGTTTTTCTTTTGGTTTAGTTTCTACTGAAAATATTATTTTCTTCCTGAGTAATTCTCATTACTCTCGACACATAACAAGCTATATAGAAATACCAGCTAATATAAAAACAAAGTTTATCCTTAACATCTCGACTTGTTATGGTTTTAAATAAGGCCAAGAATATCATTTTTTAAAATTGTGGTCAAGACTGATCAACATGTGATAACTATTAGATCTTCTCCAAAGGTTTATAATCTGACCAGTGTCCTGGCCTTGGTGGGCTGTTTAACCCAGATTAGGTAGTGGATACCACTCCCACATGTTGACATGAGTTTGTGTTGGAAGAAGAAAAAGAAAAGTAAACGCAGCAATATTTGATAAGGCAAGTAAGTATACATTTAGATAATGTGGTCAAGCCTCAGTGCTTCTGATCCCATCTCCAGTGTGATGCCCAAATTAGCCCTTTCCACTCTTGTAGAAAGCTTCATGAGTTCACTCTTCTTTACTTCTTCATTAAATTCTTTAATCTTTTGGGCAGCTCTTAAAACACATGTGGCAGGTCTTTGATTATATAGCAGTCAATGTTCTCTGCTGCATTTCTCATGCAGATTAAATGAACCTTGGTAGAAATAGGAAAAAAGAATTCTCTTTCTTCCCTAATGCTTCCAAGAAATAACTTGTGTACTAGAAAGGCTGGGAATAGACTCTAGTCCTTCTTTCAGCAACATATTTACGCTTCTGGTTTAAGGCACTCCTTCTAACCGCTGTCACAATGGGTGGCCCTTCCTTAACAGAGCTGGTTTCTGGGATCACTGAGGAATCTCCTTCTCAATTCTCTTTCCCAAGCCTGGAGCCAGGCACAGTCTAGTTTGCAGTTTTCTTGTGTACTTCTCACTAGAAGCCTCTCATGACTCTCAGATTGAATTCTCCCTGCCAAACAAGGCTGAGATCATTATATTAAAATGTTACAAGGACCAAAAAAATTCATAATTACTGCGAAATCACCATTTCTAGTCAATGTTTCTCCAGATCGGTATTTATTGCTTTTAGACTTTGGCATCAACGGTGAAGTGGCAGAGGGTTTATCTGCAGCCTCACCCTCCAAGGTTATAGGAAACTATGTTGGTGGGTTATTCACACAAACTCTTATTCACACATTACTTGGTTGCCCTGGAAAATGGCAGCCTGGAGTGGGAAAGTAGAGACAAGGGCCAGTCTAGTCTCTCCACATAGGATTGGAGATGCCATTCAGATGCAGCCGCAGTCTGCTCTGAAGAGAGCTGTCTTTTCATCCTGCCATCTTCATGGCCCCATCCAGTTCTGCCATCCATAAAAACTGTAGGGGTGATGGCAAAATCCTCATTTGCTTTTTAGATTCAGAGGAAACAGTACTGAGCTATCTTGTGAAGCCGTTATGATGATTAAGATTGTTTTTAAAGGGCTGTAAAGCATTTTGGAAGCAGGAAGCTTTAATAAAGTAATAAACCATTTCAATGACAAGTACATGCCAGAAACCAAAGGCGGGGTCTTGTTTTACTGGAGTCTAAGCTCTAACGATAGCCATAATCCTAAAGGTCGATGAGATTGGGGTCACCCTTCTTATTACCCAGCTCTTACCTCAGGTCCATTTGCCCATGTGGCTTTGAGGCTGTTTGGCAAATACTGGACTCCCTTGAGGCCATAGGTTACAGCATGTCAGGGTCCAAGTAAACTACTTCCCTGAGACACTCTGATTACATCTTCATAGATAAGCTACCAACAAATAAGATATTCCTACCATGTAGTTAGCTAGCTATCTAAAAATAGTTTGTTTCTCCTTTTTCTGAGACAACCGCATTTTTGTACCCCGTACTCTACATGTCCTCATAACTCCTGTCCATGTATACACAAATCACCAATTACCTTGTTAAAATGCAGATTCATCTCCAAATGGTCTGGTATGGGGCCTGAGCATCTGCATTTCTAGTAAACTCTCAGGTGATGCTAATGCTGTGGAGGTTGATGGGCCATGCTTCCAGAAGCAAGGCTTTAAATCACCTGTCAACTGGATAAGCTGGAACTAGGTAATTACTGGGAACCTCTTCCCTGGAGCCCATCGGACTTTCTAGATTGCCTGGAAGGCCCCCATAGTCATTCACAGGCACTTATCTAAAACCCCTTTCAATTAACATAACAGCACAGGGGGCAATATAGGGCTTTCAAAACTCAGATCCTGAACACTACCCTGAGCCCACCCATTTTTCCCCCTGATTCTATCTCCTAGCACTTAAGCCATTCCCTCCTTTTTTTATTACTCATTATCGAGAGTCTGAGCAAACACAAGCTTCAGCCTGATAAGCAATCAAATGACTTTTCCATAAATATAGATTCTCATGAAAAACAAAAAGAAAAGGAAACAGAATGGAGAGGTGTTTTACATTCAATTTATTTTCGGTTCCAAACCTATTTTTTCCCTTAGGCTTGTTGCCTGATTTCCATTTAGTCATCCTGTTTGCTCTTTGCCTTTGCATCATTTTTTCCCTGCTACTCTAGGAAAACTTTAAGAGAATTTTTAAAAAATCTATTAGCCTTAAAAAAAAATATATATATATATATATATATATATTTGTATGTATGTATACACACATATATATATAAAATGTAAATATACACACAGATATATAAATTCTAGTAGTATTAAAGAAAAGGCAGGTAATTCCTGAGCATTTGTACCAAGTGTCCTAAAAAGGTATGTCCCTGATGTGACTGAAAAACCTCATATTTAATTTTATGGAAATATTTGCTTTGATCCTTTTCTTCTACATCATTCTAATAGGATTCCGAGCCAAGGTATGTGCTAAACTCTCTAAATATATTTACATTACATTTTGTATTTGTTTATTTTTCAATATTCAAATACATGAAATTAACTCCTAAAATGCCAGCAAAGGAAGGTGTGTGTGTTATCAGAAATTAGTGGTTTTTATATATTCTTAAGGTGAAAAGGGCCATGTCTTAAAAATATTTATCAGTTTTTCTCATTACTTAACTACTTGATTAATATCTCTTATGTAATGTACTGATTAAGAGAAAGCCTTCATCTATTAAGGATGCTTCTACAACTGAAGCTTTTATTTTATAACAGTATTACTAAGAAGCAAGCATTAAAGCTGGCTAATAATGTCTTTGGATCTAAACCAGAGAAAATCCAATGATGTAAATTGCTATACATCTGGTACTTAATAAAAGAAGCTGAATGATCCCTTGAGTCAACACCCTGTGAATGTAAAGTATTTTGCAAACAGGGAGGGAACATGATCAGCACTATTAATTAAGGTGTATTATACTCAGAACCCTGCAATATGTAAGCTACTCATTGGAGGAACTAAAATGCTTTAGGGGCTGCAAATTAACATTATCTCCAAAAGTTCTAAACCTTATCCCCGGACGTGCCTTTGTTAGAGATCCCTGTGGCTATCATGGTTATTGTGTAAGACCATCTACCTTATCAACTTACATTCACACCTGCAGACAGGGATGTCTGGCAGCCTGGCACTTAATTGTCTAGTTTAAGGTTGACAGGTCTTGAATTGATTCCAAAGCTCTGTGGGTATCAACACAGCTAGACACTGCAGAACAGCGAGGGCTGGTTATAACACCTTCACCCTCCTTGACAGCTTTTTTCTTTCTTTCTTTTCCATACTTGAGATTTGATTTATGGACCTTAATTCTTGCTTCTGGGGAAGACTGGCACACTCCCGACACTGTCCATTTAGCTGCCATGTCCAAGTTGGCTCAACAATGGTTCTCAAGGCCCATGGTGCGTTTCAATGAATATCACATTTCTTGTTACACTGGAGCAGAAAATTTGCTTTGGGATATATGGAGGAGAGTTTCGAGCTCTTGCCAAGGGGGACCGAAACTGCATGTCATTTTATACAGATGACTTTGAAAACAGGTTCTAGAGGGTCACATGGGCTGTGATTACATCTCTGGGATTTTGATGGTCAAGAATTATAAAACAGGCCTCCCAGTATTTGTGTTACCTTCAAAGCTCTTTTCAATTTATAAATATAATGGTGTATGCCATGCAAAAGCTATTGTTGTGCTTAAATAATACATTTTTCAATGATATAGCTTCTTCAGCTGAAGGGTTTTAAGAGGCTTCCAAAAATCTTTTCAATGGAAAACTGAGGCTAGGGAGCAAATGGGCTTTCTCACTGATTATAGCAAGTCAACAGGAGTTATATGAAGACAACTTTATTTTCTTTGCTGGTGCAGCTTCGATTCACCTTAAAACAGTACTGCTCTGCATAGGTCCATTCCATAAACCATAATGGGTAACAAAAGGGTTTTGTCATTATTTAAAAACATTTTAAGCTCTATTCTTATATGAATGCTGCCTTGGAAACTAAAGGAATAATGGGACAGACTCTGCCTTCTCTGTCTACAGTTTTTACTTTTAAAAAGAAGTGTACAATAGCTAAAGCACGATCGTGTGGATACAGTATCTAAACCACTAATTTAATGGTTCTTAGTGCTAGCTGATGGGAAGACCAAATAAGCACCTTTTAGTTCAGGCTCTCAATGAATCAACTAAAAATCAAAATCATTATAAACGAACAACAAAGCGGAGCAGAAAAATCATCTCTTAGGTTTCTCTGAAAATTAGGGGGGAAAAGAGTCACATACTAAATTCCCTTAATATAGCCAAGAACATACTAAAAGTTACTTTATAAAAAGCCTCTGACATTTGAGGGCTGAATCAAGAAATAAAAGTTTCTCTTGGAGTCTGAGAGGTTAGCCTTAATAATGGGATAAATTCTGTTTTGTACCATCCCATAGCATATGGAGATCTCAGATACTAGAACAGAATTCAGGCTAAAGCCTGAAGAGAGATAAGAAGCAGAAGGATCTGGATGATTATGTTTATCTTCTGGAGAACACTAGAGTACCATAAAATCTTCATGACATTTAGGAACGGTAAAGGATAAGGAAACAGCATGGGGATAGCTCCAGCTGTAGCCCTCAGTGACTCACTGCTGTCCATCCTCTGATTGGGGGCTAGGGAGGCTAATTTTCTTTTCACTTCTGCCAACAACAACCAGAGAAACAAAATGTAAACAGAGATGGAAACTGGAGACATGAAAAAAATGATTTTATTTATAATAAATGAGAAGTTACACTCTTCTCTTCTAATGAGGCATAAATATCCAATTCTGGTTAACAGAATGTGCCACCTGAGTACTTTTCTAGTAACCGGAATGCAGTATACCATTTATGCAAAATTGACAAGAGTTTTCCTCCATATCATTAAATTGTAAATTTTCAGAGCTTTTAATAGTATACAAACAATAATCAGAATGCTCAACAATATTCAGATATTCATGCATTGTCACGAACACCTCTCTGCCAAAGGTCAGTGCTACTTTTGGGGCTAGTGACAGCACACATCCAATTGGCTATGGCCGACTCCCTTGCTCCTGAGGCTTCTAAATGGGCATCTTAAGATCGTGGTGAATTAAGTCAGTGGTGGATCCCAGCTTTGTACAAATAGGAAATAAGGAACTGTATCCCTTTAGGGCTTGAATGGAAAGGGGTTGGTGGTTAAAGAGTTTTTTTCTTTTTTAAAGGCATTTTAAGCCATTATTATTTAAAAATATAAGTGTTATAAATATCCCTCAAATTGTTTCAGGTCATTAATTTTCATAATGTTTCCTTTTATGAATACTTCTAAACCTCCTTAGTTTTAAAAGCAAAATAAACCTATCTACTGAAGGTTCATCACAAATTTCACGTTGTCAGCAATGTCTGGATTATTTTAAGAAAGGAGAGATTACTAAGAGAATGATCCTCTCTAAGTTTACCTGACACCATTACTCCACCTTTTAGGTCTTTAATTTGAAACCCTGGTCTGTAAAATAATACTCTGAAAGTGCTAATGTTAACAATATGTAATGATAGAGAGAACACCATGTCAGGCTCCGTGGACTTGAAACCTTGCCTTTAACAGGCTCTACCGAATCACAGCAAAAGCAAAGGTGATGCAGAAGGAGAGATTTTCTCCAATGACCAGCTGCCCAAGGCACTTTCACCTCCCACAGCACCCTGGTGCTCTGCTTCCAACAGTAAGAACAGGGCCTTAGGTTTGCCTGGAGCTTTACACTGCATGAAAACAGATATGACATCATTTGGTCTGTACCAGAATCTTGGGGGAAAAGCTTGGCTCGCTAATCATCTCACACATGAGGAATGTTATTCTCAGAATGATTAATTAAATCAGAGGCTCCAAAAATTGACTGACCATCACCTGACAGACATTTGATTCCTATTGATTCCTATTGATTCCCAGGCCTCAACCCTGGGGATTCTGATCAGGTAGGTCTTAGACAATCCAGTTTCCTAAACAGATCCATGCCTACAATTCTCACCCTTTAGGTTAGGAATCCAACATCGTCAAAAGAAGTCTTGAGATCGCTCTATTTTTAAATATTAGCACTCATAAAGACATTCAGCAAGTAACAATGCAAAGATAATTAGGGTGTAGACTGTGTTCTTGGGGACAAAAGTAAGTGGTTTTATGGAATTCGTAAAGTATCACTTAGATGAGATACAGGCCATGACCAAAGAGAAAATGGGCAGACAAATCTAAAGGGGGATGATGGAGGAGGATGAGATAGAGCAGGGGCTTTGTGTGTAGAGATGTCAAAATGGATCAGGTAGGCAGCAAAAGCCAAATTTGCCCATGTTACACTTCAAGTGTAGAATCAGTTTTGCAAGATAATCTCTAGCACACACATACACTTAGCAGCTACTGTTCATCAGTTTAAGGAACAGTAGGTTTGGGGGGAAAAGGGTAAAAGTAGGAAACACATATCTAGCGCTTACTATTTAACAGTCCTTTAAAGCAATTTATACATATTGACTCATTTAACCCTTATAGCAACCCTATAAGGCAGACACTATAACTATTCCATTTTACGGAGGTAGAAAACGAGGCACAAGAAAGTTAATAGTTTGCCTGAGTTCACACAGCTAGTGAGTGGTAAACTCTGGATTTGAACCTAGGCTCCGGGCTCTCTACAGCGAGCACATAGTTTTGTTTGCTGAAGTGATTTCCCTTCCACCCCTAAGTTTTGACCTGATTATTGAATTTGGAATAGAATAGGTATCTCAGAGGATGTAATTACAACAAGTTTGCTCTATCATTTTCTTGTTTGCAATTAAACGAAGACATGCTACAACAACATCAATAATCCTACTAAGGAATTAAAATGCCTGGACTGACAACTTAAAGTATCAGGAGCCATCAACTTTCTGACAGCTAGGGGAAAGCTTTAAAAAATACCTGCCTGATGTTTGCCACAAGGACTCTCTTGAGAGTCTTGTCACAGAATCCTCTCTACAGATCCTGACTCAGTTCTCTATGTTAACCTAAAGAAATGGTGACAACAAAAAACGTAGGCATGCCACTACCCACCGAATGTCACTGACACCAGTCAAAGAATACCGATTAACCCAGAGACCACTGCAAGGTGAGCCATGGTCTTTGTTCCTACTCTTTAAAATTTCCCAGAATGTGTAATATAATCATATCTATGGCCTAAGGCTTCCTCTGATGTTCACATTTCTTTTTAAAAAAGGATTTTGTAGCAGACCATCCTTTTTAATATGTTTTAGTTTGCCAAGCTGAAAATTACAAAGCGCCATATTCAGGCAAAATGATAAGAACACATAACTTTACAACAACCACCTTTTTATTCAAGAGGAGCATGTTTCTTTTCTTTTTTTCCAAACCAGGGCACAGACAGGTGCTGTCGTGCATTGTGAGAATGGGATGGTGCATATAAAAGAGCTTTGAAAAGCCTTGCACTAATTACTTGGTCACCCTCTGTGTCAATTTAATGATTTGATACTAAATGAAATCCTCCAAGGGTGGACTGTTAGGGTGATGCTCTTCCACATCCCTCAGCACAGCTGCTAGGAGCCAGTTAGGTAAACGCTTGAGGAGCTGGAGGGTGAGCGGGCCTCTGTCCTGGGGGGGAGCATTAGGCGGCACCCTTTCTACTGAGAGGAGGGCTCACACATGTCAGCCAGCCTTTGAACCTTCTAGTGCAAATTAGGTTCTCTCAAAACCTTCCTAAATTAGTGGGGGACAGTCACTCACACTTACAGAAAATGTTATTAATGGGGCAGTTTTACAAATCCAATAGAAAATTATTTCCTAAAGGGTGCCACATGTTGCCGGATGTGACAAAAATGAAAACATTCTTATTCAACCATTGCCAAAATATACCAGAAAATTAAAAAGTAAAACTTTATGTGGATTGGATGAGAGAAAAATAAGCAACGATGGAGATCCTGCTTCTAGGGGAAAGCATCTCCCTGCACAGACAAAGGTCCTGGAGGAGTTGGCTGTGCCCTAGAGAGCATGCATTCATTCCCAAGGATCCTTATGAGTCACCAAAGGACACTTCTCTCTTTGGAAAATGGGGACAATATTACTAATTTGCAAACTACTTTGAAAACTATACATTAAAAAATTAAGTACATATCGTACATTCAAATAACATTATATATAACTTTGTATCAGGCCTATTTTTTGTGATGATATTGGGAAACTTGAATTAATATGTTCATTTTAAACACAATCACCTAATTTACCTTTAAGCACTTGAAAATCCACCAAGTATAATTTTAGCTGAATTTCTCATAAACCTCAGTGTAATCACTGTAGGGAGACCACCTCTGGACACCCAAGTTTAGTCCCTCAAAGGGATTAAATCTTAAACACACCAATCACGACTGCTTCGGCTGATTACGCTTGGTGTCATTAGTGTCTATTTAATATGGCAGCTGATGCCTTGTGGTCCCTTGCAAATGGGGGAGAGCGGAGCCTTGGAGAGAAGTGAATTATAATTGCCTGCTGCAGGACTGTGTGGCGCTGCCTGTGACAGCGGCAAATGGGGAAAATAGGAAAGCATTAGAGAAGGTCTGTTGTACTGATGAAGTGGAAATCCTAGAACACACTGTGCTATAAAATGAGATTTGGCTCCACAGTGCTGGGAACAAACAATGGTCTCAATAGTACCCAGCATTGGTTGCTGGGCATATTCTAGCTCCTTCAGTTGGAGCTGCCTTTCATTCAGTAGAGCAGGAGCCACACTAGAGAATGGGAAGGCGGGGGTGTATAACTAACTGGTGGAGAGAAATCCCGAGAGTAAGATGTTGGGGACGGGGCGGAAACCAAGGGACTTTTACCCAGGATGATGCCATGATAAGATATCCTCTCTCAATCAACATGAGATATCATCAACCAAGTCTATAATTTTTTTAGATAAATAACTATAGAAATGACTAGTAAAACATGTCTAGCCTTTTCAGTTGGGTTAGAATAATAGAGATCGTGTTTTAGAAAAAGCTGAGTGGAGACGGGTTTTTCTTGGATTTATATTTCTTGGAAAGAGATGGGGAAAAGGAGTCTTTAACGAGTGGGGTTTGGAGCAGGGGCTGCAGAGAGCCCAAAGAGTTAGGGAGGGTTCTATTCTTTGTCCTAATCTACATCCGTGGAAAACAATGAACAGTAACATCAGCAAAAATGTACTAAATCACCTATTTTAAAACTATGTCCTGCCTTAGAAAAACATTATTTGTCAGTCTGTAGATGGGTAACAGATTTTATCAGTAATAAGCCTGGAATTGAGAGTTTGTTCCTAACTGCAAAATTGAGAGAAAAAGAAAGGAGAGACTTTCTACTCGAAAAGTGCCTGAGGCTCGAAAGACAGTTTAACTGTTGAAATCAAAGACAGTTAATTGTAGCCTGTACAAGTAGGAGCAAGTCCACCTAATTATGAATGGGGCATTGTCAAACCAGTTCGCCCCCAAAATACTCCAGGTTTTTTAAAAATTCATTTTAACCAAATTATTTGAACAAAATTACACTGCAAATTATTTGAACAAAATTACACTACACTATTACTGATCAATTACAACCAAAGGTATGAAATGAAGCATACAACATTCTGTTTGAGGGTTCAAATGAAGGTAATATGTTATCATTTGTATAATGTATTCAAAAACTACTGCACAGAAGTCAAATTTGTGGAGAAAAGTTTGCACTTTAAAACTTGCCTTGGTGGGAGGTGGGTAAAGGCCAGACAACCCCCGATTTGCCCACTTTCTTGAAAGGTTTCAGTTGTTAAGCATAGACATACAAGCATACACACAAAACAAATACTAGATTTCCTTTTGAAGGTTTTATGTCAAGGAGCCAGGAACCCAGAATCCAAGTATGGAGAAAGCTCAGTTTCCCAACAAGGCCTCCTCCCTAAGCCGGTGAGGCAGGCTTGTGCTTTGAGGAAGTCATGAGCAGATCCAGCCCATTCTTGCCTTATTTGTTCAAATCATTAGAAGGATGCCAGTTAGCCTGTCTTTTGATGACGGTTTTTGTGTTGTGAGCATCTGTCCACTAGCATCTGGCCAGGGCCCAAGTTCATCTCACAAGGAACAGCAAACAGCTGTCAGATGGTCCTGAGTTGGGCGAATACCAAGTGAACACAATGCTCCCTGCTACTGGGGAGGAGGAGCCCCACTTCCTATGCTCCATCTCCGGATGTATCCAGTCTCTAAGTTCTTACTAGTTAGCACATCCCCTAACTCCTGACCAGCAACTTCCTTATTTTTGTCAATAAGGCTTTGCCCATTGGTGTGAATGCTTGGGATGCGTAAAGCCAGAATTAACTTGTGTTTGCTTGAGAGATGTAATGATCAGTATGGCTCTTGTTTTTCTTCTTTAATCATCTAACTTTTCTGCCTTCTCATTACACCTCAGGAAAGCAGGGCTGTGAAGGCAGGGTCGGAATAGGGATTTACTTTCCAATCCATCCACTTTGCTGTTTAGTGGTTCAACTCTTAAGATTTTGTGAAAAACAAGTGTTTAAAGCCAATGAATCAATTTGATATTTTCAGTTTATTGGTATAAGTAGTTAATCCCACCTATAACTTAAAGTTTTGTTGTATAAAATAAGTTCAATACATTGGTTTTGGGTCAGATCGTAAATTAATAGAGATCCCTGGGACTTCTTTGTTAGTTGAATATCGTGATTCCAAATATAACATTAACTACAATCTAAACACTGCATACAGAAAAGTGAGAAAAATCTCAAGATTATTCCTTCAGAGTTTCCACACCCTCTATTCCCAGAGTGTAGGAAGGCTGCAGTTCAGGGCATAAGGCATCAGCCTGATAAACACAGGCTCCTCACTGAGCACTAGACCCAACAAAGGCAAATTAAAACTGCAGCAAAACCTAGTCATCTCACCTAATAGCTTATTTAATATTTTGGAAATATCCAATAGGCTCTAACATAGCTCAATGCACATAGTAGGTATATACTAAATGTTTCCTAAATAAAATGAAATAATGAATGATTCAGTTATTCTAAACCATGCCCTGACTCACAAAAGAACATAGAGAAAGATGCAGAGACAGAAGCAGACAGAAAGGACTCATCTGGATACTTACCAGCTTGTCTTTTCAGTTTTAACTTATATACCAAGAACCATATAGCTGGTTCATAAAACACTGAATTTAGCCTATTTTATTAGGAGGACTTGATGTCAAATTGCAATAACTGATTTTTACTGAGAGCTTACTATGTATCAAACATTCTGGTACATATGGTCTCATTTAGTCATCAGCATCCCTTTGAGGTAGGCATTATTATTCCCATTTTACAGATGAGGATGACGAGGCACAGAGAGGTTAAGTAACTGTCTCACAGCCAATAGAATAGGAAATTCCAGAGCTCATACTTTCAACTATGGCATCATGTCACCCTTCTGGAAGGACAGAAGTTGACTACCAAGTGTCATTTTGACCCTCGGCTTCATTCTGTATATATCTCATAAACATGGTCTTAGTTCTTCCTGATCTTAGTCTCAAAACTAGGGAAAACATCCTCATCAGTAACCATTTTTATCAAATGCCTATCAGTCACTCTGCTGCTAGAAGCTGGATATGCCTGGAACATTTTAACATTACCTTTGTAAACCACCAAGAATGCCAACATTATACAAGCAAAAAACAGCTACTGCATCTGAAATTTACACTCCACTTATTGAAAACTATAGAGTATGCTTACTCTTCATCCAAAAAAAAGCAGAGTTGGCACTACTGTCAGAAAGTACAAAATGCCACAGTTTGGGCTACAATGCGTGCTTCTCTTTTTAACATCTTCAGAAAATAATCTACGAAGTGCTGAAATTTACTCTTTGAGGTTTACAATTGGACAGTGTATTGAAGTTTGAGAATGCTTCTCTGCGGGCTAATTATGCGGTAAACTTTTAGGCTTCCTGGTTAGACATCTCCTACCTGATGGTGGTTGAAATATTTTTCTTGATACTTGTAATTTTTATTTAAATTTATTAAAGAAGTTCTTTTAGACTGATTTAGACAGCTTATTTTATCATATATTGCTCTTTTGCACACACACAAAAGAAAATATAAGTGAAATTAATTGGATAACGTAGTCCTAAAACTTCTTGCTTGATATCAGTTTGACTTTGTATTTGGAGTTTGACTTTAGTTAGCAGTCATCAGCTGGTCCTTGAATAACATCATTTCATTATAATGTTGATAAGATGCTTAGTAACTTAATACCAATTAGCCTATGGTTTTGTTACTCATGGTACTCTTCCTGTTGTTTCTCTTGAAGTCAAAGAGCCTATCTGTGAAATTAAGTGAGGCGTTACTGTACTGTCCTCTGTGCCATCAGAGCTTTGGCGATGGGTACATTTAAATTTGTTCACAACCCTTGGGACCATGTATTATAAACTTAACACTGTATTTAGAGACAGGGTCTAGCTGGACAGGGTTAGCTGCTGACTAGATGGTAAGATTCTCCAGATGTTTTTTCACATTTCTTGGGATCTAAACAAAAGTGGTTGTGTTGAGATTAAGTAACACTAGAGGGCAGCCTACAAGTTAGAAACAAATGACACTACACCTGTACAATAATTTGACATATCACAATAGATAAGTAATCTATTGTTCAGTTTATCATCATTATAACACCAACTCAAATATGGTGTCCTAACATAAAAAAAGGAAATTATTCCTTAGTATGTAATTTTAAGGTGCCTTTAAAAACATCAAAGCAAACAATTTCATAAAGGTGTTCTCCCTTTAGAAACTCAATTTGTTAAAGCTCTCTGAAGATACTTGTTTTTAATCCTGCTTTGTTTTACTTCTGTTATTCAACCTATTTTTAAAACATAAAATAAAGCTTTTATTTTTACAGAATAAAACTTTTCTGTTATAAATTTTATTTAGAAACTCCTGAAAGAAAAATTCAAAGTGAAGACATTGTTTTTCTAGGATTCTTTTTTTATAATATAAATATTAGTTATATTCAATAATTAAAAGCATTGAAGGATTCTATTGGACAGCTATACTATATCAACATTTATTTAGAGGTTGGAACCATAAAATAAAATCTATGATATGTCAATCACCTTTGTAATGAAAATTGATTTCTTCCTAAATATTATTAAACATATTTTTCCTTTTACTATATAAACAATGTTTAATTTTAGCACAATGTAGCAAAAAAGGCCTAGCTATCTGTTAACACTGTCCTATTAAATAAACAACACAATTTAGGTGTTATTTTCTGTTTTGTGAATTACGTCATCTATAACATTTCAGTTTCACAAGGCAACTTGAGATAAACACTTACATAAATATGCCCAACAGTGGATCGGGGAGGGGGAAGGAAGGGACAAACACATGTATATCTAATTTGCTAATTCAAAATCTTGCATAAAGTAAAATTGTTCCGAATGAAAAAAATAGGAAACAGGTGGCTCGATACATGCCCTGATTCTCACATGAGTGAATCTCCAGCACTTGCTCCTCCTGCACTTCTGTAACCAGTTTTTATAGATGTGCTGGATGGTGCCTCAGTCTTCCTCGTATTATCCACATCATATTATGGTATTAACCTCTCTGATGTTGGCAAAAGTGGTCCCAGCTGCCAGACCAAATGTGACACTTTAAACACTCTTAATTTTAAAATCTTTTAGCACTCATTTTCCAGAGCTGGGTGTGAGCACAATGGGACTAGGTCCAAGGCTTTGGTGTTTGGCATATTATATGTCATTTAAATAAGGTTTGTGATAGCTGTTAAATATCAACTATTTTGTCTATAAACCTGGGTTCCCGTCTTGGCCAATGCCCCAACTATTCACTTAATTCCCCAGATGTGACATCTTGGAACCATTTTTTACTACTACTACTATTTTTTTACTTCTATTACTCCCTTACCCGACACATCTAGCTAGTCCCTAAGTCTTGACAGCTAAACCTTGCAAACACACCCAGACTGTTTCCTTTTATCCACTCACAGTGCTAGCAGATCTGTATTTCTAAAACACACAGCTAATGATGTCATCTTGCTTAAAAGCTTTAGCCACCTGCACCTCCAAGTCACATCTCTAGGGCAGGGCAGAGCCCTCCACAGGCTGAGCCCTGCACAACCCCCCTTTCTGTCCTCAGGGCTTCCATATCACATTACCAGTCCCTGGGAAGACCCCCCCGCTGCACTAGGGCCAAGTCCTCCATTTTCCTTCCTCTGGGTTTGCTCATGCCTTTCCCTTCGCCCCACTGCTCTTCCTCCCTTGGCCTCCCACCTACTGAAATCTCACTCAGCTTTCGATAACTCAAATGCTTCCTCTTTCACAAAGGCCTGCCTGACCTCCCAGCTGGACAGAGCTGCTGCTCCTTCCTGTCCTTCTTAGCACCTTCGCTACTCTGCTTTTGGGATGGACAATAGTCAGATCTTACACAATAGTGATTTTTCATATCTCCACTCTCCTCACTAGAATTGAGCCCAACCTCTGGCCTATAGTGGATACAAAATTAAATTAATAAATCCTGAACTAGGTCATTCATTATTGTTTCTTCAGTATCTACAACTTGCCTAGAGGAGATGCTAAATATGTACCTGTTAAGTTAAACTGAACTGCTGCTTTCACTAGCCCCAGTAGCATGGGCCGGATTAAAATGACTTTGTCAGAGGGAAGACCCACTTATATTGTGCCATACGGTCCACTTTATTCCTTGCTAAAAACATGTTTCTGTTTCACATGTACAAGCTGCAAGCTCTGTTCCTGTCAGAGTATCTGGCTCACCATTCAATCCCTCTAGTTCTACCCTGAACTAGGGTCAAAGTTTCCACTGTTTATTTTTATTCCTACCATAAAACAAGACTAGAATCCCAAATAAATACAGCCTTCATTTTTCATTGTTCATTTGACAGACTAACCCTAAGAGCCTTTGGAGACAATGTCTGGAAATGGCACTCCACTGAGAAGCAGGAATTGAAGTCTCAATTGCACTGAAGCCTCAGGTAGCATCCTTGGAAAGCTACTTCTTAACTTGTTCTGTGTCAGTATTCAAACTGCATAATGGGCACAATATGAGAACATCTATGGTTGAAAGACTGTAATCTTTTTTTTTTTTTAAGTATTGAGTAAACAGTGAAATAACATGCAGAAGCACAAAACTCAGATTCAGAAGGTTGGGGACCTTGTCCCAAGCCCTTCCCTTACCAGAGGTATACTCTTAGGCAAATTATTTGACCTCTCTGAACCTTAGTTATCTCATCTTTAAATTGGGGATAATACCTGGCCCTGCCCAACCCAGGTTGCAATGATAGTAAATGAGGCAATGTTTATAAATTCACTTTGAAAACTATAAGCATTTTGTAAGTGAGGTCTTTATTATTAATAATAACTATAAATACTGTTGATGTCGAGTATCATCAGTAAGACTGATTTCTAAATGTGATGTGGGACTCAGCAAGACTCCTTCCCAGGTGGAACAGTCCTGTGCTGGCACCTCACTGCTGGAAGCCAGTCCGTCCACTCCCAGCAAGGTGCCATCCCAGGAAGGTATGCCTGCACTTTAAACACAGGCAATGAGAAACAATGAGATATACAAATGAATTATGATTACTTTTAATAGAACAAGCCCTCCAGTTAAGACTAGGTATGGTTGACAATAAGCAAGAAAGGAGATTGTCCTAGTCTTACATTTAAAACCTTTTCAAGTTCTGCTCAGAATAATTTGCATTTCAATAACAATGTGATAATGTCAAGCTATTCACAACATTTCAAAGCCTTCTCTCGAACACCTGGCATGTTGTAGGATCTGCTGGGGAACTGGATGTGGCTGTTTTCTAACAGCACAGGCAATTATGTTGTCCTTTTCATTCTTGGGAACGGATGTGTTTGGGCAATATTAAAAGATCTTGCGTTCTGGACATGACAAAATATGAAAACGAAAGCTCCACCCTCCAAGATATCCCATGAGAATTAATTAATCAGCATATTCAACATGTTTAACTTCCTCTCATCACAAATGAGAGGAAACACCTTGTAGATAAAAGTTGGCTTTTTAATAGAAAACTTTTCCCTGTACTCTGAACATCCCTTTAAAAGAGAAAAGTATCCAAAAGGTGTTTGTTACCCTTTCTCTGGGCTACATATGAAACTGTCTACTTTTGACACCAGTAGCATCTCCTCCTGGTTGGGCAAACATGGGATCTTGCCACCGGGTTGACTTTATTTCTATTAAAAGTAAAACCATATTGCGTACAGTGAGACAACCATCTTGAAAATTATTTTAAATAATCACTGCCCTAGAACACAGTACAGCAAATTACAAATCAATTTAATTTAGGTAATTTCTCATTAAGATGCTTATAAATCAGCTTAATTGTAAAAGCAAAGCAATGAAAATTCATAAACACAAATTATGCTAAACTATTATGCTATTAGAGTTTCATATAAGCTACAAAGTGATTAGTCACACAGAAATTTAATTCATAAGTTGACATTAATATATCTAGCTTTTATTAGACCCTCTAGTTAAAACTTGAATATAAATAGTACATTAACAAATAATTCAGCTTCTTGAGATCTGTTCTAAAACTCATGACACAGGAATGAAAAGCACTGTTGATAAAAATTAAGGCCTATTTTTCTCAAATGCCTACAATATTCCCTGGTCATTATTTTTTACACTTGGTAAAAGTATTTTTGGGCAAAGGAAATACCACTTGGTCTACCGCCCCCAGTATGTGGTAGCTTTCATCGGAAAGAACTTGCCAATCTTTGGAAGGAATAGCCTTGGGTCCAGCAAGGAGCCAGTAAATATCAGCCATCTGGATAAGTAAATCACTTTAAAATTAAAATGGTTCAACTACAGACTCAAAGAACTCCGCATCACTTAAAAATTTCAGTTGTCTTCCAGGCGATATCGCATTCTTCACAGGACCATTCTGCAAGTGATACAGAATCACATTTTTCATACAGTAGGAACCTAAGTGTGGTGTTCATGGCAGGATAATGGAAGCACTGCCGTCTGAAACATTCCACCAAAATACATTTTGTGCCTTGGAGGCACAAAAGAAAATCTGTAATCAGAAATCATTAATTACGGTTAATTAAAGTCCACACTGTATTTGTCTGACATCCACACAAAAGTACTGCTTACTTTTCTTAAGGCTTCATGTGCAATATCGTGTCTTGACCAGATACCCAAGAGTGATCATGATCTTGTTACAGTACAGGACACCAAACTGAATTCACACAAACTCTTCTTCCAATAAAAAAAAGTTTCTGATTTTAAATATTAGTACTCCCACTGTCTTCCCCCACTCTGTGCCTCCCCTCTTTTTTTAAACGACTAACTTATGAGAATACTGTAAAACTTATAGGACCTATTTTCTTACCCTGCCTAATAATCAGGAGTCCGTAATAGCGAATTCACAAATGTATGTTTTCTTTGCTTCACGGAGATATTTGAGGGGGAAGGAGTAGGGCTGGGGGGATAATTACAGCCTATGGGTAAGCCAGACCACATGATCAAAAACTGCTGTGACACTTAAAAGTGTTTCTCCACAAGGAATTCCGGTGCCCAGAAGCCTGGTGAAGCCAGTAGCAATTAAGGCCATGTTATCCTTTTAATTTACTTCAAATTATTGGCCTCTAAAATCAATCATTTAGTGTGGCTGCGTAAGGGAGGGGTCAAAATAATAGGCACGTGTATTAAAAATGCTTGTTGATCTTACGCAAAAATTTTGGCAGGCTGGATGTAGGAAAATTTAAAACGGCTTCTTTGAAGCTCACCCAGAAATAAAAACTAGTCATTTTCTAGTAAAAAAAAAAATAAATAAAGTGACTAATTTTCTATGTTAGGCCCATTTGTAATGAATTCAAGGTTTTCTTCTTCTGAATCTGCCTGGATTTTCATTTGCTGCCTTGCATGTCCTGAATACAGTACTGTTTGCTTGAAGTGTGAGATTGTTTTATTTTATGTTTTAATCTACAAAGGAATTAAATGGCTTGGCTTAGACTGGTAGGAGTCCTTGAAAGTCCACTTGAGAAATGGGAACGAAAACATTAAATGTACCAGTAGTATCTGTTACACAAGGCCAAATTCACCTAACAAAGGAAAGCTGTGTTCTACATCACACATGAAGTACATAAGTTACTAAGTGTGTCTATCTCCCTCCTGCAGCAATTTACTCCTCCAAACCTTTTCTTGACTAGGTCACACAATATATACACAACTAGAGAGCTTTTCCTAATCAGCCCTGAAGTCACAAGCCTAAAAACAAAACAGCAAAATATTGCAATTACAGAAAGGAAAAAACACTCATATAATCAAGAGCTGATAAAACAGCAGACCTATGGGACAGTGTTGCAAAATAAAGTAAAATGGTCTCTAGCTCCTCAGCAATGTGTGTCAAACCTAAAGAAATAAGGTGAAACCTGAAGTAAAGCACTAAATGTTTACATTGCCATACCCAAGCACAGCATACAACACTTCTGAGGTCATTTTATTTATTTAGCAATCTGCAGAGCCAAAACCAAATTATGAAACTGAAATTTTGAGCAGTCATGAATGCCCTCATTTACCTCCACATTTATGAATAGCCTTAACGAAGAGTTCACACCCTTGTGCTTTCTTGTTGAAAGATGAAAGTGACATCAGCCTCTGGACTGTAATTTCTTACCAGCAAGACTAAGCAGAGGCAAATCCTGGAGTAAATATCAGCTGGCTGCGCACATAACAAGGTCCAGAGAGACACTCTCAGAAGTTGCCTCTTTTAATCCAGCACTGAATTAGATGAGAAGTGGTTTTCAGTTCTTTCAGAGCACCACAACTGCCAAAATAACTGCCGGTCTTGCAAGCCCTAGTATGTTTCGAACCTTTCCCAAGACACCCCAACACTATCTGAGGCACTGAAACTATGGCAACCGAATAAGAAAGCAGCCTCCATGATTAATAGATGAAGATCCCAGCGACAGTGTCTAGCTAGGGCCATCATTCATGATGTGAGAAGAATTAGCACAAAATCCATCTCAAAAACCATTAACAAGTATACTTATAAAAATCCACCCAACTGCCATTCTGCTACATATACTCCAGATTAGAATGCTATAAACAATTTGGTTTCTATTTATCACTCACTATGCAGAAATGAGAATGTTCTTAGTAACTCAGATGCTCTCATTTTTAGAATAAGGAAAGGCTTAATAGAACAGCTTTTTACCTGGGTATTTGAAGCCCGAGAATAAATGCGTTCAAACACCAAAATATGTGAATGAAATCATGTGACTCTCCAGAGTAAAGAAGGAGAGACAGTTGTTGGATCGTCTTGAGTGTTTTTTTGTGGAATGCAATTTTTCATAAAGCATTCCATTTTCAGGAAAGGAACATTTCCATTCACCAGCTCAATCAGTATTCTCTCAGTTTCCTCATTCAAGGACAGTCGGAATCTGGGGGTGGGGCAAGGGAAGTGCTGGAGTTGCTGCAATATTAATGAAAAGATTGAATACTTTCCTTAAAAAAGATTCAAGGATAAGAAAAAGTAAAGAAGAATGGATCCATCACAGAAAGCTCATGTATAAAAGTCTCATATAACATTAAACCATAATTAATATATTCTTTATTTCTTTCCAGTCCCCCAAATGTTTATTTTCCAATGGCATGTTTTCATTGTGTTCCGTGCCAGCTCCTGTTCTATAAATGCTTCAAATCAAATCATGGTCATAGGCTTGGTCTTAAACATATGGGAGGGCAGAAGGGATGAGAGAGGGGTAAATGGCATCAATTTTTGAGGTTCTTCTGCTAAATTTTTTTAATTGGCATAGATTCTTTGAATTAAATTTTCTACAGATTGCAATTATAGGTTAGTGGGAAACCACTAGAAAGTGCTGAGTCATATTAAATGAAAGCCTCAGGTCTACAGGCTGTTTATGGAAGTGTCTATTACTAACATACTTTCAAAGCAACATCCATGTTCTGGGTGTGATATATCAACTTCAGAAGTTAGGAAAAGAATCATGACTCTTCTCCCCATGCAAATGACTCTCTCACATGCTACTCAGCTTAAAATCTCTGATGCTGTAGCCAGTTGAGGGGTGTGAACGTTCATTTCTAGTCCAGAGGTTGTTTCCTTTGCATGGTCTCTTTATGTTACAAGTTTGCGGCCACTTCCTTTTGTATTCTCCCACCAGGGCACTCTCCATGACTACTGTCACCCAAATAAAAATAATACCTTATATTTAAGGAATGTATATCGTATGCCAGGCATTGCACTACAAATTTTTACAGATTTTATCATATTTACTCTTCTCAACAACCATAAGATTATCATCATACTAGCATTTTACAAATGGAAACTGGGGCAGAGAAGTTAACTAACTGGCTCAAAGTTACACTATTTATTAATGGCAAAAATGGATTGCAAATCCAAGTGTGCTGTGCCTGCCTAAGAAATTTGACCTCTGCTTTGCCTCCACAGGTGTCTTCTACCTTCCTCTTGACAGTCCCTCCACATTTACAAACTTAATGAATCTGCCCTTGTTACAGCAAAAATCAAAACTTCTACTGCTACTACTAGTTCACCCTAACATATCTGTTCCACATTAATGCATACATTGACATAAACTAGGTTAGAACTTACCTGAGCAAAAGCAATGCCCTTACTTTGTTTATAATGTGTGCCAGAGTGCCGCTCCAATGACCTCGCCTGATTTAATGGTCACATTGAAAGCAATCTTTACGTGAAGTAGTTGGCATTCTGATTAATAGGGCTGCTGTCCATGCTCTACGTAGATTGTACATTTTCAAGGAATTTGGCAATCTTATTTAACTTCACAATGTGGTTTATACTAAAATGACATCAACAGAGTGTAATCTTATTTTTTTTCTGATTTAGATGACCAGGAAGTAGGATCTCTGCTAGGCCTGGGGTCTGGGGAGGGGAGGGAGAACTTCAAATTTCCAGAGTGCATTTCATATTTTACCAAATACATTCAGTTCTTGATTTCGTGTTATTGTCTTGGCAGTCCTACAAGGTAGGAAGCATAGGTTTACTATTCACAATTTTTATTTATGATAATGCAGCTTTAAAGAAGTTAAGTGGTTCGTCCGAGATGGTAAGAGTGAGAAGCACAGGCCCTCCGACTACAAGTACAGGCTCTTCAACAATAGTTACCATAGTACTGGTATGGGGCAGAACTGTGGGTTAACAGGAATACTATTTTCTCCTGGTAGAAGGCTGAATTTTAAAAACTACTATTAGTAAACTCCAAAAAGAGAAGGTTCTGTGGCCACAGTTTAGAATGCAGAACAAATGAGGCCAGGGTCGAAAGCTCAATTTCCGAAAGTGCTGGCTGTCTTCTTAACTCAGTTTCTTGGCAAGTTGATTTTACCTAACTCAGATTCCCTCTAGCTTCAGACAAGTGTCCCCCAGATGTGTACTCTCGGCCACAGAAGGGGACTGGGTGAGAGTATGGGAATGAGCGGGCTCCAATCCATCATCAAGACTGGGAAAACAACCCACTGTGAATGTTCCACTAATGGTGCATGAGACATACCACCTATGTACTCAGAAGACAGTGTTACACACACGCTCAGGCAGAGAAATATCTCACTCGATGGAAACATGACATACTGAAAAACAAGAGCGTACAAAAGAGATAAAATAAAGACTAGTTGTTTGCAAGAAGATTCTCTGTTCTTTCATTCATTCAACAAATTCTCATTATGGAAGCCTAGAATATGCCAGGCACAGGTTTAGGTGCTAGAGCTACAGTAGTGAATGAAACAAAAATGTCTATCCTCAGGACATTATGTTCTAGTGGAAGGCAAAGTAAACGAGGACAACATATAGTTTGGCAGGCTCTGAAAAGTACTAAGAAAAAAAATGAAGCAGGCTAGGGTGGCTAGGAAGTGTTGGGGAAAGGGGTGACATAAATAAGGTGATCAGAAAAGGCTTCACTGAAAGACTTTTGAGCAGAGACCTAAAGGACTGTGAGGAGCAAATCATGCAGCCAGCTGGAGGAAGAAACTCAAGCCATGAAAAAAAAGTGCAAGGAACCTCGGAGAGCTCACTTAGCTTTTAAAAATACTCGCTTTTGGCTGTGGTGTTGATAAAAGACTGTAGGGGGCCAAGAGCAAAGCAGGGAGACTTGCTGGGAGTCTGGTGCAATAACCAGCAGGAGGGGACAGTGACTTGGCCAAAGTGAGGTCACAGAGGTGGAAAACCTGAAGGAAGTCTGCATGCATTCTGAGGCCAACGGCATTGTAGCTGGAATGGACGTGGATAGGAGAAAGAGAAGAGCAACTCAGAGGAAGGAATTGCCATTTACCAAGGTGGAGGAGATTATAAGAAAAGCATATTTGGGGGAGAAAGATCTAGAATTAGGTGTTTCAAACATGTTGAGTTTGAGATGGCTATCAGATCCAAGAGGAGCTACCTACCCCGTTGGTATTGACTATTTGAGAAATCCAGGAGAGGTCTGGGCTCAAGAGGTTATTTGAGAAACATCTGAGTACTGAATGTTTTATATGACACTCTCCATTAGAGTAATTAGGATTATTCTAATAAAAAGTTTTGCAAGAACTCATCTGCTTCACAAAGCAAGATACTCTAGTGCACATACTATACTGTCATAGTCCTGTGCTATGTAGTCCTGTGCTAAGAAGTATCCTGAACTTCCTTCTCCCCTTGAGGTTTGTGTGGTATGATATCTTATTTGCCCATTTCGAAGGGATTAAATGCCTCCCTCCCTTCCCTACCTTACCATATCCCCAAGAGGCAACCATGTGGTTGCCAGCAGAAAATAGCTCACTTGCTCTTGCAGCACACTTTAAGGCAGATGAGAAAAGCCTTCACTCTGGAATAGAAATATCTCAGAGACAACTTGGCTCCAGGGCACCCCAAGAGAGTGAGGAGCACTGATGTGGGAGGGCACAGCAGAATGCTTCCAGGCTTCGTCCTTCCCCTGAAAGTGTGAACAACCAGGGAACACCCTCTCTGGGAGTTGGACAATAAATTGTCTAACCCTAAAGATGGGGGCGGTGGGTGGAGTGTAGAGATATACACACAGGCTTTTCTAGGCTTTACATTGCCGTAAATGGCAGATGCCTAATTAAAGCATTTACAATTAGTTTGGCTTGTTCTGTGATTCCTTTCTGCAAGCAAAAAAGATGGGAGAATATATTAGCTCTTGGCCATCTAGTTCTGAAGAAACTTTTTTCTCTCACCATCACTCTTATCCTGCTTGGAAAGTATCTTGTTCAAAACCGTATTTTTCCTTCCATTTCATATGAGGTGGGATTACTTCTTTGTTTTTAAAGCATTTATTTTGAATTATGAAAATTCTTAATTGGATGTCTTATTTTTATTCAATGAAGATAAGTCTTCCTAATTCTTGGGATCCTTCTGATTCAACACAGTTGGCAATGTTATTCACCTACTCAAAATGCAAAAGCTATATTTTTTAACAACAGGAAAAGCATTCATGAGGCTTTGAAGGAACTTGAGGGGTTCATATTTGTGTTTCTGTGTGTGTAAATGAAGAGTTGCACTTACGCTACTTTATAATAACCACTTCCTTGAAGACAGATTTTTTTTCACTTTAGGGAAAAAAGGTCCATTCTAAGTAGAGAAATGTGAACCACGTGTGACTATTTCTTTCATTCATTTATTTATTCAACATTTAGTTGAGTTTCTATGCTGGCTCTTATAGATTTTTAACTCAGTTAAACTTAAATGTTTTATCCAATAAGTATATCCTGCAGATGGCTCCTGAGATAATGATTTGGGGTGTCTGCTGAACATTTACACATGTGGATTATATGCATTATTGAGAATGTAGCTCATCTCTACAGGGTGATAACTGCAAAACATAACACTTTGGAAAAATTGTCACCATACAAACATTGTAAATAAGAAACATGAACTGGAAAGCTTCCTTATATCAAGCTGAAAAAAAGACATAACACAAAAATTAGGTTTTAAAACTGATGTTCAATCTTTTCTGCTTTCAGATTGGCTTGCAAAGTGCCTCATTCAAGAATGTCCTAAAACCAGAATAATAATAGAGTGGAGGTTACTCAAGATTCAAATAAAAGTTACCATATAAATAAGCACGGGTAAACCAAATTCAAAGTTACCATATAAATAAGCATGGGTAAACCAAATGCAATTATTTTTTAACAGATAGTTTAGGTTAATAGGTGGAGACACGGTTCTGCCACTGTATTTAAGGTTAGTTAATAATTAACTTTGGTGCCTGAAGTAGTTTAATCAAAGCTTACTGTAAATCATAAAACTGCTCCACGCAGACTAAACAAGGTATTAAAAACCCATTCAAAATTCTTGCGAATCTTGACCACTGGTAGCCATTTGGTAAGGTGTAAAAAAGTTAAGATATTTTTATTCAGAAATTGAGCACAGGCATCTTTGGAGAGAAAAAAAAAAGAAAAATCTAAATAAAGGATTCATCCAGAACCAACAATCTTTCCCTTGCCGTCAGTGGCAGACTGTGGACTTGATGGCCAAGATGTTATGTTGGAAGGAAAACGAACAATTATCAGGGTTAGAGAAAGGCAAGGCAAAGGCACTCAACCTTCCTACTCGGAAAAGACTTTAAAAACCAGCGCTGGGGGGCATTAAATAGCTTTCCTGAAACCTGCTGGCAGGACACTGCAACTGGGTTAAACATCTTTTCCGATTTGAGGCAAAGTTGTGCATACAAGTGTGAAAAAACGTGTGTCGTGCGCGTCTGTGTTTTTAAACCTTTCACGGATCACGTTCAGTAGCAACTTGATTTCTATCCAGCAAAAGCAGAGAGCGTTCCCACCGTGGCTGTGTCGGACCACCGCATCCCTAAAGCAGCCGCCTTCCTCCCAAGGACCTACGCCCAAGGGCTGGTGGGGCTGCCCACTGCAACACAGACCGAAAGCTGCCTCTTGAAGTACTTGCCTTGGCTGTGAAGACAGAGGTTCCGACCCTGTTCTACGCACACCAGGCAACCTGCTCTGCTCCTCCCTAGACACCCGCCGGCTGGAAAACTGCGCGCAGGGCGCAGGAGGCTGAGGATGCTGCACTTAGAGCTGGTATATTTGCAAGGCAGCGAGCCCCGGCCGGTGCTCATATGCACTCGCGCGCCAGCCGCTGGCTACAGTGGCCCTGTCAGCATCCTGGGTCCTGATCCTGAACTTCCCCTTCCACACCTCCACATTCACCCCACCCCCGCACCCCGGGTTCCTTGACTGCTTAAGAGACTGGTCCAGCAAGTGCAGCGCCTCGACCCCAGCCAAGAGGACGGTGGGTTAGGGGGCGCGAATGTCCGATGGGCTCTCACCTAACTCCTTGCCGCACTCTGGGTGGTCCAACCACTTCCCCCGAGGTTCGGTTTCCCGCGGGCTGCACATACTGAGCCCCAATCTTGTGGTGCCCGCCGCCTCTGGCTTTCAGAGAAACTTTCCAGAAGCGCCTGGTCGAGTGACCCGTGCAGGAAAAGAAGGAGGTGCTGGGCGGAGGGGCGGAGAGGGAGCGGGAAAGACAGCGGAGTCCTGTTTCCTTTCCCGGCACCCAAATGCTCCCTGGCTTCCCCTGTATTGCTTGTGTCGTGGGAAGAGGGAGCGGACCTCAGGATCCTGTTTTGTACAGTGTACCACAGTAGAGGACTGAAAAAAAGTGGAGAATTTGGAGAAGAGGTACTTCCCACCCCAACATGGTCATGCAGGGTCGGTGGGTGGGCATTGTCGGGCTGCTCCCGAGCGCCCCACTGCCCACAAGGCAGCACTCTAGGACGCAACGAGTAGTTCGGACATCCAGAACCTGGGGCCGGGGCAGAGCCCTTGTCTGGGTAGCAAGCACTGGGCCATCTCTTGCCAATTCTTCTCCACCCTTACGCCTCGCAGGAACCTCCTTTCCGAGAGGGGCCTTGCAGATTCTGGAGGAGGTCGCAGCGGGCGCAAGCCCAGAGTGGCGGGCACTGTGCTTACGGGGGACGCAGCTGCGACGGATGCTGTCCTCGCCGCCCAGGAGGGAGCTGAGGCAAGGGACAGGACCCAGGATGAGGGTCCCGCGCCACACGAGGAGTAGACGGCTCTTGGGCACTCATTCGAGCAGACAAAGCCCGGAACCTCTGGTGCCAGTGGCCGCAGGAACAGGGATGTCACCAAGTGGCAGGGCGCGCGGGTGCCAGGGCCATTACAAGTTTCCCTTACTCCACAAAGCCCAGCCCAGACCCCGCGCGGACAACAAAAGACTCTCTTCGCTTCCCCACCGTCTCTGCCGTACCTCTTCTTTTCCCACCCCAGAACCAAAACCTGGTGCTGGCCGAAAACAGCGCTCTTCTACCCAACCTCTTCCAGTCCTCGAGGGCTGAACCTCTTTCCCAGCTTTCGCATCAGGACAGGGCACTCCCGAAAATCCCACCCTCTCAGGGCCTCTCTGCTCCTTGCTAGCCCGAAAGTGAGGAGGGTCCTGCACACATATGCCCGGGCCAGGCAGCCATCCGCGCGGTCGCGGTCACGGTCCCGGGCGGCGCCGGGAGTGTGCGGGGCGCGAGTGGGGAAGCCCGCAACACAGAGCCCAGCGGTCTCTGGGGCTTAGGGCGGAGAGGAGCAGCGGGCTGGGCACAGGACTGCTCCCCCAGGGCCAGGCAACGCTCGAGAGACAGAGACGAGACAAAATAAAACGCAGGCACCACAAAGCCGCCAGCGCATGCCGGCCGCGGCCCCAGGACCCGCAGGCTGTAGCCGAGCCTTCCAGAGGTGGAGCGCGTCGGGGCGCCCCAGCCGTACCTTTTCGGTGCATCGACGGGTAGGCGGCCGGTGCTCGGAGCGGGCTGGTACAGCGTGTATCCCATTTAGTAATCCATTATCCAGGGGATCTCTCCGGGCCGCGAGCTGCGCTCTCCTTCGCACGCCTTTGTCATTCCTACATGTGTGCTGGTCTCTTTGGGGATAACAGCCGCGACGACTACTTTCTGGGATGAAAACGCTCTGTATTCATTTCCAATGACAGGCGGAGTAAGGGAAAGGAAAAAAGAAAAGAAAAACCAACAAGGAAGGAGTAAATGTTCAAGAAACTCTTCTCCAAATCCAAATTCCACTTGGATTCCACTCCGGCGAGTCCTTTCGGTGGTGTCTGCGCCGATTAACAAGTCATTTCGGGCTGGGGGGCGAAGGAGGGCTGGGCAGGGGTACACCCTCTAACCCCGCTCGGCGACCGGGAGCGCTGTGCTGCGGGTGTGATGATGCTGGCCTCTGCCGCCGCTCCTAAGCAGGCATCGCGGGCTGTCCGCCCCGGAGAGAAGCGCCGCTGCTGCGTCCCAAGCGCCTGGGCAGCCGAGTGCTCGGGGAGCGGAGTTAGCTGCAGCCTCACCCCGAGCCGCACACAACTCCTCTGTCACCGGAGAGGCCGCGGCTCGCGGGCGGAGCCAAGTCCCGGACTGGATTACGCAGAGCGGACTCTCCTCTTGCAACCCCGCCTCCTTTGGCTGGCGTCTTCTCCGACCCAAAGGAAAGCTGTGGTGTTTGTGTGTGAATGAGAGTGAACAAGGCGGAGAGACAGATTATCTACGCGGTGTGGCGGCAGGTGGAGCCTTGGACCCAATGGCGGGCGAAGGTTCCTTCCACCGCGACACCCCGCCCCCGCCGCGCGCTGGGTGGAGGTCTCCGCGGGGGTGACTCTGGCAGGAGCCCAGCAAGAGCCTTCCTTACCCCTGCATCTGCTCTAGCAAGGGGCAGTGGGGCGGGGGGAGGAATCCCGGACAGAATTGCTGAGTTCTGCCAAATCAGAAAAAATATATATATATAAAAATAGACGTAGTGCAGGAGCGAGTTACAAGAAAGGATTTGTTCATCGATTTTCTTAAATGGAAAAGTTTTAAAGCATGAGGGTAAGTGAACGGCGAGTCTTTCTAATTCTGATTACTGTATCGAGGTAGCTTCCAGAAGTGATGGACGCTCTACGCACTCAGATGAATTTGATAGAAGCCTGTACGGTTAAAAATATACTTCGAAGATATGAAGACAGCTATTACTTAAGGCACATACAACACGTTAATAAAGCACGCTAAGTAAACTAATAAACCACAGTACAAAGAATGGTGTTATTAACAACCACGATCTGTTTTAAAATGTAGAAAGTGTGTAGGCTCTTCTTAGAAATAAGTAAACTTCAAAAATAAGATGCAGACATTTCCAAGGAGAGTCCAACAGCTTCATGGAAGAAGTAAATCTCAACTTCTTCCAAGGTGATATTGTTGCTATCACACGAAGAACGGCAGGCATAGCCTTCTTCCACCACTTGGACTTGAAATCGCCAAAAAGCCTTGCTCTTACAGGCTTGTGCCAACTGGCCCAGCCACACCAAGTCCTTCTCCCCGGCCGGTGCGTGCTCCCCGCCGCGCAGTTCCTAGCGCAAACAACTGTGAGCCTTGGCTATTGCTTCCCAAGTGGGTTTCGCAGATGGTTGAGCCTTAGCCATTGCTTCCCAAGTGGGTTTCGCAGATGATTGAGTGCCGTATCCACAGCCTTTAAAGAAACACGGGGCAGCCAAGCAGTGCTCAAAGAAATATTTACTAGTCATGGGGGTCAGCCGAGAACAGCATTGGGAGTGATATCGGGGTTACAGTTACACTTAGGCCAAGTGCCCTCAAATAAATGCATTAGAAACTGTACCTGTTCCCCAACTGGGGCAAAGGCCACTAATTGTGCGTTCCCTTTTTTACTGGTCCTTCTGGGAAGCCAAGTTAGGTAGAGAGATCCGCTCATGAGGACTCACGAAAAATAAAGGCACAGGCGACAACGCTATGTATATATCCCTCTCCC
>NW_006436298.1:39961714-39981441 GCF_000325575.1 Pteropus alecto
TGGGGAAAATGGTTAAGGGAGAAAAGGTCAGTCTCTCTGCTGTTCGCTAGACCTGCCAGCAGGGGCCGCTATCCCCACCTTTCTCAGGCAAAAGCCGCGGCATATCAGGAATGGCCAGGGGGGCGCGGCCCTAGGTGCGCGCGCAGCCCCCGAGGCACGCGGAGCCGGCTCCATGAGGCGGGGGCGCAGGAGTGAGGAGGACGGTGGGCTGGGCTGCGCGTTCGCGTGGCACGTGTGCCGGCCCGCTCCTGGAGGTCCCTCACGAATCCGGTTCGGACCAGTGGGAGGCCCTTGAACTGGGACGGCTCCATCCTCGGCTGCACTAATTTAACGCCTAGAATTTGGCTGGTAAAGGCAGGGCCGGTTCGAGCAGGGTTCCCGAGCTTCTCCGTGTGCCCCCCGCGCAGTCCGAAGGCCCGAAGGGCCCAAGGGATTCTGGGGGTTCTCCGAAGGGCGCCTGCACTCCTCCTGGGTCGTTGGAGCCCCTTCTTCTTTCTCTGCCGCTGATTTACATGCTAATTATGTCTGGGAAAAGTTCTTTAATTGGCAGAATTAGGCAGAGCAAACGAATTGTTTCACAGGCTGAACCAAATTAATTCTGAGTTTAGCTTCTTCCTTGGAGAAACAAACAATTAAGCTGTCTTGTTTGCTTTATGGATATATTGCAAATGCCCCACATTGAGGTTTCAGGATATATTTTTAAAGGGAAATTATTTTCATTGTTAATAGTTGCATGTTTAATTCGCAGGAACGCTGAGCCAAAAAGTAAGAAATTAAATTTATCTAATGTAAAATTATAGAATACAAGAGGAAAAGAATTTGAGTTAACTTTCGTACGGCTAAGAAATACCACCCAGAATCTTCCTGGCAATTACTAGATCCTGAAGTCTCACCGTCCAGTTAGGCGCCCATGGTCCTGACCATGTGAAATTGTGTGTCCACCTGCCTGGGGAGAAATGGCTTCCAGAGCTAAGGGGAGGGAAAAAAAAGCCAGTTATTGTGTCTCCTGAATCCTTCCAGTCCTCAGGGGAGCATCTGTGGGGAGGTGGCAGTTGGAAACCTAATGATGTCATTTCCCTTTCTGTGCACCTAAGACTCACTCCCAGAAGCCTACCTTAACTTTTCAGTAAAACTGCTGCTCCTCCAAAGGCTTTAAAGTCTGCAATCTACCCTGTACTTTCAGAGAAGGAAAGCCAATGGGAGTTAGAGTCACAGAGTTAAAACTAGAAGGAATCTTAGACTGCATTGTAGTTAAGTGTCATGAAGTGAGGTGAGGAAAGCTTTGGTCTCTGGAGGTCAGCTGTAGTTCTGTTACATTCTAGCTGGTGACCTTGGGCAAATCACTTGTCTCTCTAGAGCCTCAGTGTACTCACTTGTAAATGAGGATTCGTGTACTACTCTCTCCCAGGGGTTGTGTGGCTTAAATGAGATTGTGAGTATAAACCACATGTCTAGGGCCTGGCACACATTGCTCTGTAAAAATTAACTAGCATCATTATGCTTGTCATCCTCTACATCAATCATGCCACCATATTTTACAGGAGTTAGATGGAGGCACAGAGGAGAGACGTGGCTTGCTTTGTATTGGTGCTGGGAACTACCCATAACAACTCCTCTTCAATAAATGCTTATATGTCACCTGCTTTCCTTCACATCACCTGGAAAAAGTATGGAGGAAGATTACATATAAAGGTAAAGTCACACAGCATCCTTTTAAAGACCATATCTATTTGATCAGAATTTCTGCTTTATGACAAAAAGTAGTAGTGAACTTGGGAGAAGAAGGTCTGCTGGTGCTTATCACTGACCTCGTTTTGAGTATGAGTTTCTGGGGGACACTAAGGGAGTGAAGTGTGTACATTCAGGCTATTATCAATCCTAATAAGGAAATCTCTGTATCTACAATCCCTTTTCCAAAATTCCCTTCACCTCCTTGCCTTAAATCAGTGGTTTTAAAATCTATTTGCACATTAAAATTACTGGGGAGCTGTAAATGACGCAAATTCCCAGGCTCCAGAGATTCTGATTCATCAGTCTGGGGTGGGACCTAGATGATTCTAGCGTGTAGCCAGGGATGAGAACCACCATCACCATGAATCCTGGCTGTGTTGTAGAACACTGTTTTTCCACAGCCTTTTCTGGTAGAGCTGTTTATTTTCCCTCTTGCTCATTTATCCCAGTGTTGAGAAGTAAGGTCGTTTTCCTTGCTTCTCAGACCATTTCCCCTCTCAAAAGCTCTCAGACCTTTCGAGGCTGTGTCCTACAAATACATTGGTGCTATCATCCACAGTCCTCATTTTACCCCATTTTTCAAAGACTCAGCACCAGGCTTACCTTCCTCTTATCTGTCTCACCACCTGTCAGCATTCATGGGCGTGTTGGTGTCTACCTAACCATAAACCTCTGCTTCTCAGTTTCTCACCTTCCTCATCTACACTGTCCTTTCCCCTCACTCACCACTGCCCTCCACCCCAGGGCTTCATGCTGAGCCTTATTATCATAAAAAGGCTCCATCCTCGAAATCACTATGGTTACATCCCATTCTCCAGTCACAACTTCCTCTCGTTCCAGCTTGCTTGCTTAGGCTCCCCTTTGCATTCACATAGATTTCCTGAAGACCTCCAAGCCTTGAGTCCTGCCACTCTCCATCCATCCACTCCCTCCTTTTTTCATTCCTCTCTCTGTCCAGCATAGCTTCATGATAATTGCCTCTCTCTAGCAAACACTTTCAATTCCCTTCCTCCTCTATGTTTTGGTTCTACCCATCTGACTAAAAACGAGTCCTGAATTATATAAATATCAGACTTCTCGGCTCTTGCGTTGGGCAGCTGAAACCCACTAGGAAAAAAAAAAACGCACATCTGGGCAGGGTGTACACTCAGTTACCAACCTCAGTTGGATCTTCAGCACTGCCTCATCATCGTCTTCCCTTTCTCTCAGCCTCTAACTTTCTCTCCTTCGACCAGATGTTTCGCCCTCTGTGCCTCCTACTTACCTAAAAAGACGGAGTCTATCAGATGGGAACTTTTTGCTTCTGTACTCATTTCCTGCATAGCTCTTTCTAGGGCGGAGGCAGTGTTTTTCCTACTGAGGCCCTCTACCTGTTCGCATTTACACATTCTCCGAAATTCTGTCCTATTGTCTCCACCTCTAATCCATCTCCCCATCAGCATGTAAATAAGCTTTAGTCTCTCACATCTTATACACAAGCTCTTCTTGGATCCTCTGTTCCTTTCAAGCTACCCCTGCTTTCCAAGTAGCCCCAAGATTGTTGACAGTTACCAGCTAATCACCAGCTATTTCCTTCTCACCCAGTTTACTCATTCCTGTCTGGCTTCTGTTCCCAGCACTCCATTGACAAGGCTTTTGTTAAAGTCTTCTGTGACAGTAAACCCAGTGGGCATTTTAAAGTTTTCATTTTATATGAATTCTCAGTAACAGTGAACACGACCGCTCCTTCTTTTGTGATTACTCTTTGCCCTTGACTTCTCAGCACATCAGTCTCTCCTGGTTCTCATCCTCCCTCTCCTCATTTTTAAACTTTGCTTTTCTTTTGAGGAAATAGAAAGATACAGACATTTCCAGAGAATAATATAACATCCTGACTTTCACCACCCAAAATTAATGATTGTTAATATTTTGTCGTATTTGTTTTCTGTCTGCATTTCGAGCAATGAAACATGGTATATAAAGCTTAACTTCCTTGTAATCATCATTGTCTTTTCCATTCGTCTCTACTTCTTCATAGGTAACACTATCATGAGTTTCCTGTGCATCCTTGTAGTTCGTTTTCTATGCTTTTACATAGACCATACATACGTATGGAGAACCAATATAGAGCAATGTGTTTGATGATTTTTCCCCCCCAAATTAACATAAATAATATCCTGTTTACTCTTTTCCTCCAGTTCATTCTCCACATTGTAGCTTAAGTGACCTTTGAAAGATGTATATCTGATCACATCACCCACCTGCTTAAAACACCTTGGCATCCCAAAATCTTAATGGGGCCTTCAAGGCTGTGCAAGATTTGGTTCTTGCCTGTCTTTCTGGTCTCCTCTCTCTGTCCTGCTCCCTTCACTTTCTTCCCTCTGCAACCTCACAGGCATGGGAAGTTCCACCCCCTTTGTAACTATGGGCCTTCCCGTGTGCTTCTGACTGGAGCACTGTCACTGTCATCTCCCCCTTTCACCTCTTTGCCTGGCTAGTGCCTGCTCATCCTTGAAATTTCAGCCTAAATGTCCCTTCCTTAGAAAGACTTCCTAGATGCTCCAGTCTGCGTCATATCCCCTCCATCCTATATTCTCAAAGTACCCAGCCAAATTAGTCCAAATATCACAGCTAGAGTTAATTTTTCAGTGTAATTATCTGCCGAATGCTGCTTTTTCCTGTTGGATCTGAAGCTCCACGAGTCCTGGGAATACATCTCTTTTGTTTCTCTTCTATCTCTAACACCTAGCAGAGAGTAAGAGTTTGGTAGATAAGAGAGTAAATGAATTAGTGAAAGCAGTGAGTTCTTTTTCAAGGAAAAGTAATTTTTCAAGTAGGAAAGGTAGGGAAAAAATTGATTATCACATTGGATCGGATCATTTTAAAATGAAAAGAAAAAAATACTAGAAAGTTATTTTGAGATTCCAGTTTGAAAGATGAATAAAATCTAGGCTTTTGCTCAACATAGGACTTCCAATGTACAGTGTCTAATTTGTTCATTGAATGAAGAAGAAAGGATTTACAAATGTAAGTGATAAGTAAATACCACAATTGCAAAGCAAGAAGCTTGAAAATAAGAATAGGAATATAACTCTAAAAGACTGGTGGAAGGAGATAAAAGTGCAGTTTGAATCCACTGGGAACGATGCAAGAGCATCTCCGAGGACCGCTCACCAGCGAGCTGGTGTGTGCTGACAGTGATTACTGTCTGCCGTGCATGAATAGCTTCACGGGTGGTGCCCTCTCCAGTCTAACAGTCATTCCACTGTGCCACAGTGAAGCTTGGGCTCCATTCACTTCTGGTATCAAATTATTGTTTGGGAAATTAAGAGAATGGTAAATTAGAAATAAGGTAATGAATGAACAATAAATGTATGTAAACCAGAGCTCCATTTCCACCCACGAAAACTCTTTACATTTAATTGAAATCTTTGGTTATGTAATACAGAGCAAAGGCTCTGACCTTATTTTCGTCTTTCTGTTCCAACATAACTCTTTTAATTGCTCCTCCTCCTAACATTTAGACTGGAAAGTACTTGGATATGAGTTTGTTTGAAAAAATGTAGTTACCTAAATGTAATTTATACTTTTCATAACCAGATAATCCGGATGATTAAACATCACTTTGGAATTTACTAGTTGGCCAAAAGAATGATGAAAAGTAAAATATACTTACTTTTGGAGAGCTGTTTTTAAGGTCTTCAGTTCCCGGTAGTGGAAGGCCTGCTGTCAGAGGGAATTGTTCTGGCCCATGCTTAAATATAAAATTATGCTTCTATTCATTCCAAATCAGTTTTAGACTATGTGAGTAAGCATTGTACTGATAATCAACTGAAAGGCTTTTTCCAGGCTGTTAACGATGAATGTGTATTTGAGAGTAGTCTTAAAACCAAAGAAATGGAGACAACTAAGGGTATTTTGTTTGCTTTAACTTTGAAACTTTAAAATAGGCAACAGCTGTTTTAAACATCGAGACTTAGGCTGGATAATTGTGGACAATGAAAGTACTCAAAAAAAATGATATGTTTGGGTCTAAAGTACATTTTTAAATGAAGTATAAAAAATAACATCGTTGTATCTGAAACTATCCTCGGAACACTTCCCTGTACCAGTAATTATAAAATATAAAGATGGTTTCCTAGTGTCTTCACCTGACTTTGGATTTTGTGCCTGGGCAGGTCTCTAGTTAATAGCACTATAAAGCATTGGTGACACTTAACGAGGTAAGTTTAAGAATGTTTTCAGATTATAGCTTGAAATGAGTTTAAATATTATACTTTAAAATAAATAACGTATTCTTTGGTACTTTCCAAAAGTTTCAGATGATTCAGTAGTTACTAGTGCTTCATTTGTACTTCACCAAAAGTTAAGACAAGTGGAACAATTGATGTCAGTTTCTTTGTGAAACCCTTTAAATACACCTTTATTCATAACCAAGTATTTATTAATATAAACTACAATGTTACATTTTTACATTTGAACTGAAAACCTACGCTTCTGTTTTCTTAAGAAATATTGTATCATGAACTATATTATTAAGAGTTTTATAAAAACACACACTTTGATTTGTTCATAGTTCCTTTCCCTTTCTTTTCATGCCTCAAAGCAATTGAGTCATTTCCTTTCTTCCAATAGCCTTTTAAAACCTTTTCTTGTTTAAGCAAACTTTTGAAAGTCCCTAAACCTCACCTCCACTTCACCATCACTTGTACCCTTCCTTACCCTCTGAATAGGATTGCAAGCATAAAGTTTTGAATTATCACAGCCCAATGGCCTAATGTTGACATCATTTTGCTAGATTCCCTTGCCTTTTTCTTTAATTCCTAAGGCATCACATTTTACTTTTTATGATTACTTTTCTTGGTAAATAGTTTAGCTTTTTTTTTTCCCTAATAAAATGCTGTATAAACTGTAATACGGCAGTATTAATTCATCCATGATGGAGTGAGAATTAGCCCTATGCTCTCAGGTTCCTATCAATGTGTATTGGAGGATGGTGACTCAGATGCAATAGTACTCTACTTGTCAACGCTGCATCTCTTGATCACATCACAATGTCATGATGCTCTGGCCAAACAACTTAGAGTCATTCTTGACTCTTGTTTTCCCATTTGTCACGTCCAGTTCATCAGCAAATCCTGTTGACTCTACCTTCGAAATATATCCAGAATCTGACCTCTTCTCCTTTCCACCATTATCACACTGGTCCAGTCCACCAACCATTATTTTCATTTGGAGTTTCCCTATAGCCACATAATTGGTCTTCCCTCATTTAACTTTAATTGTATTCTGTACTCTACAATCTAGTCCCAAGTAACAGCCAGAATGATCCTTTAACTTTTTCAATAAAATCATGGCACTCCTCTGCTCATAACTATCCAATGATTTCTTTCTCACCTGTCTCAAATAAAAGCCAAAGCCCACACCATGTGGCTTTCCTTCCACCTTGCCAGCCTCATCTCCTCTCCTTCCCATCACTCACTCCATTCCAGCCTCACTTCCTCCTGCACATCCCGCCTCAGGCTCTTGTTTCTCCTCTTCCTGAAACACCATCTTCTCAGATATCGATAGGGCTTACCCCTTTTCCTCCCGAAGGTCTTTGCTCAAATGTCAGGCCTCCTTGACCACTGTATATAAAATTACAACTCTTCAACCTATTGTACTTCCTCATACTCCCCTTACCCTACTTTGTTTTTCCTCGAGCTCTTACTGCCATGCAATCCTGTGTATGCAGTCAGCCCTCTATACCCCTGGGTTCTAAAATACATGGATTCGCTCAACCATGGATTCAAGCTACCGTGGATCTCAGATTGACTTGTTTTCGATTTGTGGTTGCTTGAATCCTCAGATGCAGAACCCACAAATACAAAGGGCTGACTAAGGGACTTGAGCATCTGCAGATTTGGGTATCTGTAGTGGTTCTTGGAGCCAATCCCCCGTGGACACTGAGGGCCTACTGTAGTCACTTGTTTATTTGTTTTGCCTCCTTCCACTCAGTTGTAAGATTCATTAGAACAGGAACTGACTTTCATTTAACGCTATATCCCCAGCATTTAGCAGACTGCCTGGCACACCCTAGAAATGCAGTAAATACTTGCTGAATGAGTGAGTAAATAACCACACTTTACCTCATTTAATGTCAGTTACATGAGGGCCACTTGGTGCATGTCCTAAACACCAACTAACGTTTGGAGCAAAGTGAGAAGCTAGCTCTCTGCCAAGAAATGCTGTCAAACACAGTCCTCTTTAATAGTTTCTTTGTCTGTTACAGCTGGCAGAATGGGGTACATTTTTGTTTTTGATACAGTTTGCTTTCGTGTAGTGCTTGCTATGTAGTGGTGAGAGCAGGACTGGCTATGCTGAGCTAGAAGGTTTTGAATGAGAAATGCCTGGTATGGATGATGAGAGTTTTTTCTGCTGCTTGCCAGTTACTTCAGACTATCACTTCCAACGACCAGGAGGAAAACGATTGCCAGCCTCACGTCATAACCTCCATGTGATCCTCTCTATTGGCTCAGGCTGCCGTAATAAATGTCATAGCCTGGGGGTCTGAAACAATGGCATTTATTTTCTCACAGTTCTAGAGTCTAGAGATCTAAGATCAAGGTTCTGGCCAGTTCAATTTCTGGTGCGGGCTCTCTTCCTGACTTGTAGATGGCCACCTTCTCCCTGTATCCTCACCTGGCCTTTTCTCAGTATGTGGGAGCAGAGAGAGTGTGCTCTCTCATGTCTCATAAGGACACTAATCCTATCAGACCAGGGCCACACTCTTATGACCTCATTTAACCTTTGTTACTTTCCATTCCAAATATAGTCCTACTAGGGCTTCAACATATGAACTTTGGGGGAACATAAACATTCAGTCCCTTTCAGGCTTAATGAATCCTGTGAAACTCCGTGCCCACTGTCCTCCAGGCAGGCTTACATAGAGGAGAGGCCAGCAAGGCTGTTTGGTTTGGGTTTCCCATCAGGAAAGTTCTCAAATCATTTATTTTAATCTTTTCTTCAAAATATGTTCATATATAGACATAGCACATCATAAAAATATATATAATGTGTATGTATGTAAGATATCTAGGACATAATATATATAAAATATACATAATGTATAAAAGCATTGAATCTTTATTTTCCAAATTAAATATTTGCACAGTGCTTATGAGCCTGTTTTAGGACTTCTTGTCTTTTAGTGTAATGGAACGTCTAGGTGCTCTCAAGATCAGAAAGACTGTCTTCTAGATTTGGAGCATTACATCCACCATGCTTTTTATCTCTTACTCTCGGTTATCATCCAAATGTAGGCCCTTCCTTCCAGCAATTGTCCCTGTGTTTTATTGTCCATACAGCTCTGTGCTTCTCCCTTGCCTAGGTCTCCCACTCCTCTCCTCCCTCCTAAAACTCCCTTCACTGTTCTTTTCCTTTGGGACTTCTCCAGAATGAACAAATAAACAGTCCCCCCCCCCGCCCCCACCCAATATTCTCAACATCTTCATTGACTAATCTTTCCACCTCTGGTTCTTCCCTAATATGGAACACAAAGGGATCCTAGGCATTCTTGGGTGACAAGGACTTCATCAGAGTAGAGCCAAAGACATGCAAACTATTCCCTAAACTGGTCATCTCCCAGGGTGGGGTTCTCAGGGGAGCCCCTAAATGAGGTCTGGCTTCTATGAAATGAGGACACCTGTGAGATAGTTTGGTTCCTAGAGAGGCAACCTGTGAGGCACAAGAGCCCAGGAGCGGGACCCAGAGGGAACCTGGGTGAGGCCAGCCGTACTGAGCCTTAGCTTTTTATCTGAAATTACATATCTGAAATCACCAGGCAAATTGCTGCTCACAAAAAGGACCTTAGTCAACAAAGGTGGCAGTCTTGCTCTTGGAGCTTCACGGGGGAGCAGGAGTGATGCATCCTGGAGCTGGCCTTCCAGAGTGATGCGGAAGGGGTCCATGATTGAGACTCACAGTCGCTTGGAATCAAACTGGAGTGTGGGGGTCCAGTGCTCTGTTCATCCCACTGTCCACAAAGATGTTTCGCAACATTCTTTGACAATGAATTTGAGACAGACTATATTTGAAAATACACCAGAAAGAAAGCAGTGATAATGGAAAAGAGAAGTAAATTTGAAAACATGCAAAGTTTTTAAAAAGGTCAGAAGTGGGATATTACGAAAGCAGTGCCTGCAGGGCTGAAAGTTTCCCCTCACACTGTTGGTCATGCTGGAAACTTTTCTAAGAGCTTCATTGACATTAACCCATTTAGTCTTTATAGTGATTCTAATATGTAAGAATTTTTATTATCTCCATTCAACAAATAAAGCAAACAGATATTAAGAAAATGTGGCCAAAGTCTCATAGTTGTGACGTGGCTGAGGCAGAATTCAAACCTAGGCCTTCGGCACCCAGCCACCAACGGCACTGTGCAGTCAGGCAAAGGAAGTATGTGTGTTATATTCAGCTGGTTCCTTGTTTCAGCCCTTTTGAGAAAAACATGGACGTCCAAAACATCCTGAGGCATGTGGTGTTTAATGCTGCTGCTAATTTAACACAATAATGTCTGGTTCAAAATGTGTGTAACATTATGGCAAATCATCCCCTAACACAATTTCAGCAAATTGTTTAAATTTAAATGTGTGCTCATTCAAAAACTAGATTAGAGGAAAATCTTAATTATAAAAGAGATAACGCAGGGGTTGATAATTTGATTTGGAGACATGATTTGCTTTGAGAGGCATCGGTGTTGATATCACTTATAACCCATGTCTGTTACATGAAGAATGAATGTACTCCCAGTTCCCTGCTTTCAGGTGTGTAATCCTGTTCTTCTGGAAAGCATTGGGCACAGCTGTATATACCAGCTAATTTTCCTCTTGAGCTGGGTCCAGAAACATTGAGATACAGAAATGTTTTCTCATCTTAGAGCTTGAGCTTCTAGCAAAAAGAGTCAGCTCCTTGCACTGGGAGAACTGGCTATCCATGGAGAAAATAGTAAACTTAGTCCCTACCTCATGCCACTTTTGAAAATAAATTGCAGATGGATTAAAATGTCAAAATAAAAGGAAAACAAAAACAAACTATAAGAGAGTTAAATGAGTATGCAAGAGAATATAATTGTGATCTTGGAACAGCACAGGCCTTCTTATGACACTAAAAGCAAAACCCTCTAAATGGAAAATTTAGAAATTTTGACTATTTCCAAAATAAAAACTTTTGTAAGACAAAATATACCATAAATAAAGTAAAAGGCAAATGGTAGATTGGGAGAAAATATTTGCAGCCTAACTAACAAAGAATTAGCATACAAATTGATTAAAACAATGATAAACAATTTGATAAGAAAAAATGGGCAAAGCTCATAAAGAGGCAGTTCTTAGGAAGGAATGCAATTGGCCAATAAATATCCCAGAAGATGCTCAACTACACATTAATCAAGTAAATACAAATTTAAGTAGTAAGATAACATTTTTTATACTCATCAGATTGGCAAAGTTTGATATTAAAGTTTCATAGTCTCAAATGTTGGCAAGGATGATCAAGCAGCCTCGTAAATTACTAGTGGGACTATTAATTGGGATAGTCACCTTGGATGACAATTTGACAGTGTCTATTAAAATTGATAATGTTCATATTCTATGATTCAGCCCTTCAGCTTCTGGATATCTGCCCAAGAGAAACATTCACCTTTGTGCACAAAGAGGCATTATGTGTAAAGATTTTCCTAGCAGGATTGTCTTTAATCAGGAAAATATATTAGAAATGACTTAAACATTTATCAGGATGGTGTTAGGTATTTGAAACAGTAGGAACTGTTAATCATATATTAGAATATTATGCAGCAGCTAAAAAATTATCAAGTAGATACCTATATATTCTGAAAATTTACCAAGACATATTTTATAATAGACAAATTGAGGAAGTCTACACACAGGAATATTTTAAAACTGCATAAAATAACCTCATAAAAGCTATAGTTTTTGTTGTTGTTGTTGTTTGTTTTTTTTAAAGAAAAAAGACTGGATGTATTCTTGTACCCTAGGATTGACAATAGAGGTCATAATTGGGGAAGAGGAATCTAGGTTGGGGAGAGAGGGAAGGATGCTGTTATAGGCTGAATGTGTCACTCAAAAATTTTTTTTGAAGCCCTAACCCCCTTGGTGTGGCTGCATTCGGAGTAAGGATGTAATCACAGTTAAATGAGGTTTTAAGGGTGGGGCCCTAATCTGATGGGATTAGTGTCCTTGTAAGAAGAAACACCAGAGAGCTCCTCTCTTGCACTTGTGCTAGTGCTCTCTCTTTCCTTCTCTCTCTGTTTCCCTCTCTCCCTCTCTCTTTCATTTTGTGAGAAAACAGTGAGGAGTCAACCTTCTGCAAGCCAGAAAGAGAGTGCTCACCAGAAACCAAACCCTGTCAGAACCTTGATCTTGGACTGTCTCCTCCAGAACTGTGAGAAAATAAGTGTCTTTTTAAAGCCCAGTCTTTGGTGTTTGGAATAAGTCCTGATGACAGTATTGGAGTCCCTAGATCCAGTGAGGCTTGATGCCAGACTACCCTTGGATTTAGAGCAGTTTGTGAACTGCAGAGGGTTCTCAGCCAAAGGTAAAAAATGGGGGCTGATATCATTTTTGAGTTAGGCTATATCTACCTAGAGGAAGGAACATCTCTCCTCCCCTCCCCTCCCCTCCTGTCTTTCCTTCCTTCCTGCCTGCCTTCCTTCCTTCCTTCCTTCCTTCCTTCCTTCCTTCCTTCCTTCCTTCCTTCCTTCCTTCCTCCCTTCTTTCCTCCCTGCCTTCTTTCCTTCCTTCCTCCTTCCCTCCCTCTCTCCCTCCACACAAAGGCTCCCATTGCTTGCCAAGCCACATGCTCACTCAGGGGTCCATTTTCCCACTTCTCAAAAGGGACTGTATGGACTGCCAATAGCTTTGCAGTTATATGAACCAATAAATCACCCTTTTTGCTTGAGTCAGTTTGAGGCTCGCTTCTATCAATTGGTACCAAGCTAATCCTGATTAATACATCAGATCAAGGGATTTAAAAACTAGGATAAACCTTAAAAGTTCCTGAGTACCTCAGGGTACTCTACACATGAAGTGATTTAGGGAGTTTAGTCACTTGCCCAAAGTCATACCACCATGTTAGTGGCAGGTCAGCTAGTTCCCAAAGTTAGTATGCTTCACCACATAATATACTACCCCTCTATTTACTACCTGTGATGTTTTTTAGAAGCTTGGGTTTGAGAGTTTCAACCTGCAGAGACGGTTTATCTCCTATGGGTTATTCTGTCTACCATGCAGCTGCCCACAAGTCAGTGTTGGCCTCTGGGCTATGGCTTTGCGATCCAACCATCTACATTTCTTCATGGCATAAAGACCTGAAAAATAAAATAGAATGTGATTCAGTAAATTTATTCCTATGTATAAGAAGTCAATTCAGAAAGTACCAAAACACTGTGAAATATTATGACTAGGAAAATTAAACATCTGTACCCTTTAGCCTCAGATTTAAAAAAATAAACAGTTTAGATATATTTGCACCTATCTGTTAGCTGTTACTAAATACTATTTAATTTGTGTGTGGTCTTTTCCCAGGCTTAAGCAGAAAATCCATCATAGGTCCTCTCAGACTCAGATAAGGCCCTAGAGGGAGAGTCACTCTGGCTTGTGCCCAGGTCAGTGCTGAAAGGCACTAGTGTGTCTTCTGATCACTCCCTATTTGGTTTGTCATTTCCTACTTATTTTGATATTCTTGAATTTTATTTATCCTGGGGAATCTTTCTTCTGCTCTATATGCCTTCTTAAGCTGGAAAAACAAGGGAGCTTTTAGCTCTTTGATAAACTCAAGGAAAGGCTGCACAATTTCTCTAGGTTTCTGTCAAAGACTGTTACGGTTTATTCCCGGACAGATGAGAGTAATTTTCTTCCATCAGATAACCTTCTTCCACAACCCAAATTTGCCTTGTAACAACAAAAAATCAGATTCTCCAACAAATTCTATGGATATCTTCTTGTTTTAAGGCTTGGTTTCTTTGAGAAGGACCTTTGAGCAAATTACTTTTCAAGGAGTTAGTCCCCTTCTGCTCATTGTGAAACCCAGTTTGAACAGAGCTCTCACACTAGCTCTTCCTCTTATCTCATTTTGTCCATGCAATAACATTCAGAGAGGGGGCTGTCAGAAGGGAGCTGCCCTTCCTCTCACCAGGAGCCAGACCTACCTTGGGCTTGGATTTCATCTCCTACCTTTCAGGAACTTTCTACCATGCATTATCCCTGTACATCTATGTGTCATGTCACGTTTTAATCCTGCTCGAGTCTCACTCACTTAAAAAAGTCTTTTTTTCTTTTTAATCCAAAATTCCCTTCCTGATATCATCCTGCCTTATTCCCTCCCCTTCATCCGCAAGTTTGCTAAAGATTTGTCAGCTCATACTATCTTCACTTCCCACCTTCCACTTTTTGTACCATTCTATATTGACATGAATCCCCATCTCTCCACAAAAAAATAGCTTTGGCTCAAGTCATTAATTAGGGAAACATAGAGATCCTCCCTGAGCACTCCATTATCATGTCTTGCTGACTTTCTCCTCCATCCAATCTGTAAATGTTGAGATCCATTTGGGCTTTGCAATGGCCTCCCTCCTTTTTTTTTTTTTGCCTCTGTCTACATTCTTATTCATCCCCATGATTTTAAAGACCATCTATATCTGATGACTCCTGAATATGCTTCTTCAGTCTACAGCTCTTCTCTGAGACTCAGATTCATATGCCCAACTGCCTACTTGATGCCTCCATTTACATCCTGCAAAAGCATCATGATCCAAACAGGACTTTGCTATTCTCCCAGACTCGTCCCACACTGTCTTCTCCAGGTCAATTTTCAAGTTAGAAACCCAGGGACACTTCTTGATTCCTTCTCACCCCTCACAATTAATCCATCAGCAAATTCTGTTTGTTCTGTCTCCAACATGTCACATCACTCTCTTCTTTCTTTTCTGTTCCACTGCCACCATCCCTATTGAAGCCACTATCATTTCTCAACAGCCTCCTAACTGGTTTTTCTGAGTCCTGTCTTGCTCCCTTCTAATCCATATTCCTACTACATCTGGAATAAAGATACAAACTTCATGTCACCCTATTGAAGAAAACATTTTAATCATTTGCCTTTGACTTTAAATCCTTACCATGATCTATAAGACTTGTGTGACCCTCTAGAATGTAAGCTTCATGAGGACTGGTATCTCTTCTATCTCATTCTCTATTTTATTCCAGTGCTTATCATTGTATTCAGCATATGGAAGGCATTTTACAAATATTTATTGAAAAAGTGAATGACAGACACTTTACCATATTATGTGTGGTTATTTGTTCAAAGTTCTGACTAGAATGTAAGCCCTGTGGAAACAGGAATCGTAAATTTTTTTGTTTAACCCTTTATACCTAATAGCTAGAAAAAGAGTTTATCATTAATATATGAGAATTAGAATTAACGGACTGGCGACATACGTAACAATATAATTGCTTCTAAAACATAATGCCCAGTGAAAGCAGTATAAAAGAAAATTAGATATGTAACACAATGCCATTTTAAAAAACTAAAAATACATGCATACAGAACAACAACACATTTTGCAAGAATACAAACAGAAAGGTATACATTAAACATCAGAATGACTGTTTAGAGAAGGGAGGGATGGGCATGGGAAATAAGATAAAAATAAAGTAACTAAAGTAAGAGAGGACAAATGTTTGTTAAATGAATGATGAATGGATTCTGCAGATGGTATGAAATTTCAAGGTGAATAAGTGTGGATTTTTAAGGAATAACAAAAGAGAGAACTGAAGGAGTTTACAAAAATCAATTCATTACTTGGGGATTCCCTCTAAGGTTTTGAGAATAATGAGGGAAATGTTGTTGTAATGGCCTGGTACTTTATAAAAGACAAAATTCCTTAGCACAGACGCAATAGAAAAATTGTAATTCCTCTTAGCATCACACATTCCAAATAATAGTGCAAAATTGTCCTCTAATTCTTAAAGGAAAAATGGCCCTGAGATTCCCTTGTTTTTTTTTCACTCACACCTACTCATTTAGAATGGTCAAGTGGTGATATCCTCAGAAAAGTGGTTTCCAGGTCTGATTTCGCTGATCTCCACAAAAGCTCCATGCTTGCTGCTTCACTCAAAATTTGTTTTAATTCACTTTAATTAGGACAGATAAATAAATGTTATGCAGCACTTTCAAGAGAAAAATGGAATATCACATTAAATTAATGAGACAGTGTGATGAGTGGGGCTCTATTGTCTTAGAGGAAAACGTTGGGCTCTCCACAACATAAGGTATAGATTTTAGGCCATTTAAAATTTTTCCGAAGTAATCATTTGATCTATTCCTGGCTCAGCCTGTGCATGTAAAGCCTGTACTTTTCTGTTTGAGAACCACAGGCTAGAGGCTCCAGCACCTTAAGCACTGGGTGGGGCCAAAACAAAATCTAAACAGACATTAATGAACAAAGAACAGGTGAGTAGGCAAAATTGTAATAAATCTCATTATAATTAAATTTAAGTATTTTATCAAAGAAGGCCATCCTCGCTATCACAGACACATACTCACACTTGATTGTATAAATTAGACAAATATAATTTTGAAAAGATACAGCTGAAGTTTATTATTTGGTTATTGCAGCTATGTTGCATAATTGATTATGAAATATTTATAAATTTGGAGGATTTGATTTCTAAACATTGCTAATACATCTCACGTATCAATTTAATTATAATCATAAACTCAACTTTAGCATCTGGAGTACCACATCGTAGGTTTCTTGATCATCTTAGCAGATATTAACTGGGGATCCCATTTATAAAATATGAGCGACATATTTTGTAGTGAGGAATATAGATAGCCAGAAGTGTTTTCACTTAATTTCATTAACCAATTTGTTGCAAGTGGTTTAAATTACTAATGATAACTATCATTTCTTGCATACTTGTTATGTGCTGGATTGAGTTTGTCAGGATGGTCTATGCCAGTGGTTCTCATTGAATCTGCATTAGAATCACCTAGAGGGCTTGTTAGAACACAGATTCCTGAGCTCCATCTCCAGATTTCCTGAGTTTGCAGATCAGGAATAGGGCCTGAGAATTTGTGTTTCTAAGCAGTTCCCAGATGGTGATGCAGTAGAAAATAAACTCTAAAGTCTAGGCTTAATGCAAGGTTTGTCTCTTGTTTTCACAGAGCCCTGTGTGAATGGACAGCCTTCCTCCATCTGATGGTTATGCTATCTGTATGCACAGCATCCAAGGATGGAAGAAGCACTGAACTTCTTCCACCCACCCAGGACATGGATCCCTTGGCTCTCCAACCATTGACTGGAACTGGATTCCAGGAGCGCTGTCTCTGCCACACAGGTACTTGATATTCACCGTCCTTGTACTGTACCACAAAAGCAGGTGTGTGCACATTGGATTCAGAGATAAGAAAATAAGAGTCTCAGAGAGACAAACTACCCTCACAGGCCACTACTAGGGAAGGGTTGGAGCCCAGATTTAAATCTGTGCCTATCTTCACTGCAGAGCTGTTGTGCTGTCCTCTTCAGTACACCATTCCGAATGTGCAGAAGTGGCTGATTCAGCTCAAGGGTTGGCATGGAGTAGACTGCCTAAGAAACTTATCCAACATCAACAGAACAATTGTGGGCTTGTGGCAGACTCCTTCCACAATTCCTTCTCTCTGTATAGTTTGCAACTTGAGAGTCCCTCAAAGTAGAATGAAATAGCTGTGTATTTTTGCAGTGGCTTATGCCCCTGTGGTGGCTAGATATTTTGAGGAAAGGGATCATGAAGAAGAGAAAGAGAAAGAGGTATTTAGAGAAGAACACTTTAGAAGATGGCAGAGGAAGGGTCATTACGAGTCATTACAGATGCATTTCTCGGTTGGAAACACTGAGGAATTGGGTCTGCCCAGCTGCTAGTCTAGTCTGTCATTTTAAAGAACTTCCAGCCGTGCACCTCTTTTCTCTCTCCCTGTATCTGCAGCTTTATTTCACCATAAGTAATACCTATTTTATGTTTTAAATACAAATCTTAATTGAATGAACCAGAACCCTGATGATTGCATGTTCAGACGCTCCCACACGTGTTATTTACTAGTTCTTTGATTCTAGACATGTTATTTAACACTGCTTTCATTGGCCTCAAAACTTGATGGTTCTGGAGCTAATGATCCTATTTGTGAATTGTGTGGTCTTTACCTCTCTCATACCAGTTCACTCCTTTCCTTTGGTGGTTTTGCTTTTTCAAAAGAACTTTCAAAAGAAGTTTTTATGTTAAAGAAAGTAAAGCAGAACTTATTCCTGTGTCCACCTATCTATGCATGTTTGCCTCTTTCCAAGAGTTCTTACAAGAGAATTGGTGGGCAAAAGTTCTGAATACTGGCTGAAAATTAAAATTTTCTGTAGATTTGCTTTATTCTTACACTGTGACTAATTGAGAATTTATGTCTGATTACCAATTCCACCTATTCTGTAGGTAGAATTTCATGTGGATTCTATATTATTTAAACTTGTGTCTACTTCTTTGAGGGAGGGTCAATAGAAACTTCTGATCTAATACCTTTTTTAGATAGTTTTTAGAAGCATTGTTTTAACATTTCTGGGGAAATTTTAAGATGTATATAATCTATACCATTTTATTTTATTTTGTTTACATGATAATAAATTTGGTATCTTTAGATCTATATACTAGTTAATATTAATAAAATGAACCCAATCTCTATATATGCCATTTAAAAAGAACCACTTTTTCACATGGTAACTAAAAAATTAATTTAGTGTGGGAACGTATACTTTTTTGATTCACAAAACTAAAATTAGACATAAGAGGAAATAAGTATTGTTTTTCTTAAGAAAATGTCATTAAAATACTGAAAATGAACATACCCATGTAGAAAGAATATTAAGAGTTCCCGAAAATTAGTATGAATAAATAGGCACATTTTAACTACATATATTTTGAAAATACAGTGATTAAGCATTAAACAAAATCATTTTATTAAATGTTGAGATGTCTTCATTCATGATCCAAGTAGAACTCTTTGAAGAAGGGCACTTCTGCTGAAGAAGTGGTTAGGCTAAAAATAATTTGAGCCTTTAACAAAGTTCTCTGACAATGAGGCCAGACAATATATATGTGTGTTTTCCAGTGACTTAACTTTAATGGATTTATAGTTTATTAAACAGGTTCATTGCAAAGAGCAATAAAAATACATAGATCAAAATAAAGTAAAATGAAACATTTTTAAGTTAAAACCGACTAGGAGAGAGTTTGTACCATTTGTGAAGATTAGATTGACATCCAGAATATAGTTTTTAAAATGTCTATAAATCGATAAGAAAAAGACCCAAAGTAGAAAAATCTGAAAAGATCATAAGCAGACATTATCAAAAGAAGTTCAAAAAGAATTAACAGGTATATGAAAAAATCCAGCTTTACTAAAATCTGAAGTTATGCAGATTGAAAGACAAATGAGATGCCATTTATCACTTATTGGAATTAAAAAAGATGACAGCATTAGAGAAGGTGTGGGCAAACTATACCATTTGGGGAGTATGAATTGATATATAGAACCATTTTTGAAAATATTCTGAAAATATCCAGTAAATTTGAATTTTTACATGTGCTAAAACTCAACATTTCCATTTCTAGGTCTATTGCTCTATAAAATCTCACACGGGTACATAGGAAGGAGTGGCGAGAATGTTTAGCAGCATTTTTCTAATAGCAAAAACAAACAAAACAATCGAACCAATTTAAATGTCTGTAAATAGGGAAAAGAATAAATAAAATATGGCCTATCGAGAAGCCAAAACACTAATATTTAATGTGAATGAACTGTACCTATTTATATAAACATGGATAGATCTGAGAATAAAATATAGCTTCACATATCATAAATAGAGAAAAAAAATCAAAAGTGTAAGTTGAAGAGTGTTGTGCTGGGGGCCCCATGATTTCCAGCGTTCCCTGAAT
>NW_006436298.1:39981456-40060616 GCF_000325575.1 Pteropus alecto
ATCCACTTACCCCCACCCCTCTCCTGCATAGCTCTTACTTCCTAATTCTTAGAAAAAGCCTTGCTCATTCACTATCCTCTTCCCACTACCCTAGGGCCGGGCTGCACTGTTGTTGATCTGTATAACACTGCATTATTACAGTGGCTGTTTTATTGTTTTGTTTGTGAGAGCCTGAAAAGCAGGGTCTATGCCTTTCACTTCTGAATCTCTAGCACTGAACATGCTGCCTAGTACATGATAATGAGTGAATGAAGCAGGTCGATTTAACTGGTGGCACCAGGATTCATTTGAGGAGGACAGTACAGCAACGTGATGCGATGCGCATAAAACTGAAGAAAGTTACAGATTATCTTTTTATTTCTTTGGAGGATCATCGGTATTTTAAAGAACATTGTTATTTTCCAAGTACAAAGAACGTCTGAAGGTAGTTAAATAAACACACCATTACATAGGAAACAGAAATGTCAACTGAGATCCAATTTACTAATTGGGCCCATAACTCTTTTAAGGTCTATTTTTGATACCAATTAAATTCTCAACTTTTTAGTTCCCTTTTTCTTTATTCTTTTTTTTTTTCATATGGGAACCATCTTTTAATTTACAAATTGAGGGTTTAAATACTGACCTAAATTTTTCTGGAATTCATTTTTCTTTGCAGCTTTGATCATGACTAGATTGACTTCTTTAGTCATATAATTTGGGAGAAATTCTTCAAAGTATGCAGTCGGTGTATAGACACTGAACTATTGATAATTGCCTTTGGGCAGAACCTTTCATTTGAAGGTGTTTTATAAATGGTAGCACCATCATAGTCCAGAACAATCCTGCACTTATATATAGAGGACATTTTCTATAAGAGTTAATCAAAAGCCTCCTTGAAATGTTGGTATATTTTAACTATTGTCAATCAGGGCCATAGCTCCATCACAGAAATGGGTTAAATTCCACAATCCACCGGGTACCGCTGCCAGCGCTACTAGTATTTACTACTTCTACTCCATTATGAGTACTGTACATACACACACACACACACACACACACACACACACACACACACACAAACTTCATAAGCATCGAAATTATGTTTTAGGGGGCTCTGTTTGTAGTTAGTGTAAATTTACTCATTCATTCAGCAAATATCCATAGAGTGCTTACTCTTTCTAAGTAATCTTATAATTAGGCAAGATCTAGAAGTGAACAAAACAAAGTCTCTGCTCTCATAAAGTTTACATTCTATTACAGGAGATAAATAAGCAAACAGATGAGAAAGTAATATAATTTTCAGTAGTGGTAAGTGCCATAAAACATCATAAGGGGTTGAAAGCAACTCAGTGGGGCGTAGGGAGGAGAAGTTATTTTATATAGGGTATGCATATAAGTTATATAAGTTTCCCATTGCTCCTGTAACAAATTACTACAAACAGTGGCTTAAAGCAACACAATTTATTATCTTACTGTTCCGGAGTAAATTCCAAAATAAGTCTTAGTGGGCTACAATCAAGGTGTCAGCAGGGCTACATTCCTTCTGGAGGCTCTAGGAAGGAATCTGTTTCCTGGCTTTTTCCAGCTTCTACAAGTTGCTTCATTCTTTGGCTCATGGCCCTTCCAACGTCTACGATCTCAGATTTCTCTCTGACTCCTACTGTTGGAGGTGGTCACCGAAAGCACGTGGCTACTGCCTGACCCGTGACCTAGCCCTGGGCAACCTGAGGCTCCTAACCTCTTCTCTTGTTCTCAGAATATATGTTCTATCTATCATTCCTGCAGTGAGAACCATTTTCAAGGACTCGGCCTTGAGCGAGCAATGTGTTGTTAAGACCGTTGGATGGTGTATGTGACTGAACTCAGTTAAGGCCTCTATCTAAACTTTTAAGATTCTGTTGGATGGATACAGAGATCTACTTATCTTGCCAAGATAAGCCTCATGTACAAGTTCCCTTGCTCATTAACCCTGCCACCCACTAATCTGGAGTGGCCTGCCCCTTTCTTTGGTTTCTCTGTGCCCTCCATGTACAGGGGCAAGATTCTTAACTTACTCATACCTGCATGATCTCTTTTGCTGTGTAAGGTCATGAATTCACAGACTTCAGGAATCAGAAATGTGGGCATCTTAGGGCCATTATTCTGCCTCCCACAGAATGGACAGGAAGAATCTTTTTGGTGGTTTGACCATTAAGTAAACATCTGACTGATCTGAGTGAGCTATGGGGGGACATGGCGGAAGGCTCTCCCAGGAAAGAGCAAGTGTAGAAACCCTTTGGCAGGATGAGCTTGACACACGGTAGGAATAGAGGAAAAGCCTGCGTGGCTGGTACAGAACAGAGAAGGGGCAGGAAAAGGCTGGGTCTCTGGTCCTAGAGGAAAGCTGGGCTGGATGTGTAGGTTTTATAGGTCCTCCTAGAAAACAATCTTATTTCATTCCGAGTGGAGTAGGAAGCTTATTGGAGGATTCTAAGAGCGAGACAGGTAGACGATCTCATAAACTTCTAGAAATCAGTGAACTTGTAGAAATTCCTGTCTTAGCACAGGTTTTAGGAGCAAAGACAACTGCTTCCCTGGCTCTTTGGTGAACTAGTCAATGAAGAGGGCAGTACGTTCAAAACAAGAGGGAAAAAAGAGTGAGATGTATTTGTGTCCTCCTCCTTCCTCTGAGTGACTGAATCCTGCCTTGAGGGGTGTGGGTGGGTGTTGAAGTGTCAGTGGGAAGGAGAGTTGAAAGGGATGCCTTCTTAATAGATACCTCAGAAGAGGTGAGATGATTTTGGCTCTTTTATTTTCATTTTTTTTTCTGACATAGGTAATGGACAAAATGATGTCTAATGGTTGGGAATATAAGCTTTTGGGCAGAGACCTGAGAAAGTGTATATTCCATAAAATAGTTTAATATAGGGGATTATTCTTAATTAAGTTAAAAATCACTGTCATCCTGGTTTATCTCTCCAGATATTAAGACAATTTAGCTATACAGAAATATTTTTGTAATGGTATACTTTGTAATGTAATTTTACCTGCAAGTCAAATTGGTCTCACATGATTTTCCTGTCACAGAACCATTTTGGTTGAGATTTCATCATCACTACTTTCTTTTAGGAGTTTTGTTTTTAATAATTCTGTGATCTCAGCTGGCATTAAAATTAGGCTGACCAATCTAATATTAGAAGCATAATTTTTCCTCTTTATTTATAAGGAATTCCAGAAAAAAGTATTTTTTTTGTGATGTTCTTTAAGCAAAAAAGAAACCAAGTGTTTATATGAATATAACGTAGGTCAGTACCTCCAGGAATCATGCAATGATTATTTTAAGATCAAGATATTTTCTCTTTTATTTGAAGCTCTTTCTTTTTAAATATGAAGTCAGCAGCTTAGGACCAAAGACAATAACATTCACAGTTTTGCAGCTGCTATCCCCATTTATATGATCTGGGTCTACAGCTAACCCCGCAGTGTTGTTTGGAGAAGAAAAAGCCCTCACTGGGAGTGTGCAAAAGACATCCTGACAGGGGCATCATGGATTAAACGCTATATTCTCAGCAAGACTTCATAAAGGCAGAGCATCAATCAAGAATTTAGGGGAGCAGGGAGAGAGGACTGAGTTTGTCTTGGCAAGGTCCATGTTATTGCAGAAGAAGACTGTGGACCAGTGTACACCATAACCATGCCTCCCGAAATAGCTGAAGTCAAGGAAAGGGTGTAATTGCCATAATTATAAATGAGTGGCCCAGAGAAGTCTGTATTATATCATAAGGGTTTTACGTACACTTATAACATTGAACAGATTGTTAAAAATCAATTGAAAGTAATAGAAAACGTATGAATAGGTAAGTCAAAAGCCATCCCTGTGATCTTTCCCTTGAATTTGCCATGGACTCGGTCTGGTCAATCGTGAGGTTAGCAGCCTCCCAGCAATTGCGAAACCATTTACACCATCAGAGGCTTGAACATTGGGTTTTAATTGAGAGTCTCAATTATTATGAAGCCATTCATTTTTCTTCTTAGAACAAAAGGGAATTGGAAAGAAGAAGACACTGTTTAAAAGTTTTACAGTAGAGATTGTGCGAGAGAGAATAGTCAAGGCAAAAATAAGATAAAAAGAGAAGATGAGGAACGGCGGAGAGGCGGAATAGAAGAAAACAGTGCATGTACTAAAAAGGAAGAAGTAGAATCAGGAAGCTTGTCTTGGAAAAGCTGGGGAGAAAGTGTTTTTTTCCTCCCATGTTAGTATGTAGAATACAGCTAATATTTGGCTGTTCTCATTAGCTGAAATAGGCTGACTGCCAAAACCAGATGAAAAGTGAAAAATGCAATCAATTATCCAGCTGTTTCCAAATATCTGAATTTTTGGCATCAAATAGGCAAAACATCTCAATGATAGACTGAATTTTTTGCTTTGCTTGTATATATGTTGATATCATGTGACAGCCAAAGATTGCTTGGCATCTGTCCATATAAAATGTTTTCAACTTGAACCTGTTTAACGTGTAGTAACACTTAGGGCAGCCTCTATAGGCATGTGTTTGCTCTGGCTCTGACACAGCACTGTGCTGCCACAATCTCTGTATATTAGAAGGAGAATTAATGTTAAGCACATTGTCATCACCCATGGAAAGAAGTGACAGTGTTTTGAAAGATACGCAGAATACTTGGAAAGAACAAGAATGCCTCTCTTTCAACAGCTTGATGTTCACTGGTGCTCAAGAATTTCAAAAACCATTTTGATTTAATTCCAGTCCTTAGGAAAGATTGAAGAGCACATCCTGGAGCTAGTGAGAAAACACCTTAAAACAGGATGGGCAAACCCTTTCTGCAAAGGGCCAGATAGAAAACATTCGAGTCTTCATGGGGCATACCATCTCTGATGCTACTTCTCAACTCCACTGCTGTGCCATGAAGCAGCCACAGATAAATGACTGAGAGTAGCTGTGTTTCAATAAAACTTTACTTAGGGACAATAAAATTTACATTTCATGTAATTATCATGTGTCAGAAAATGTATATTTAAAAATTTTTCCCAGCCATTTTGAAATATAAAAACAGTTCTTACCTCTCAGGTTGAACAAAGGCAGGTGGTAGGCTAGATTTGGCCTGTGGACCACAGTTTGCTAACCTGTGCTCTAAAATGTGAGAGATTTAGATGAATAAAAATATTATAATAATAGCAAACATTTGCAGCAAGTTTAAAACATACAAAGTGCTATACAAAACACTTTGTGTTCTATAGCAATTTAATCCTCAAAACAGCCCCATGAGATAGATACTTTCATTTCCTTCAACAAACAAAGAGGAAATGAAAACACAGAGATTTGCAATAATAGAGCCACTGTGTATAGTCGTATGGATTGCTAACTGCATGTAGTACTCAGTCACAGGGGTGAGTGGGGTCAAAAATGGGGCCTCCAGCCTCCTTGAGATTTCATCTGTCCAGAATGGTGCCTCTTTCTAGTTTGTACAAGGTCGTAGGGCTAGTGTTTTAAGTAACTTGCTCAAGGCTACATGGTCTTCAAATGTCAGGATCTGGATTTGAACCCAGGACTTTCCCTCTAAAACCTCTCCTATACTGTTGAAGCTATTTCTTGCAGCCTTATATGGCTTGGGTGTTTTTTGCACAAATCTTATTTGTTTCTTTAAATTCTCTCTTACTTCCCTAGGACAAACAGATTCAAGTGACTAAGGTGGTTTAGTTCCTGCAATCAGACATGTTTATCTCCATAGTTGGCTGGTACGGCAGTGTGTCAGAGTGTCAGGAGACATTAAACAGCGGTAGCACAAAACATTACAAGAATGAAAACATTCTGAGGATGGAAACACTTGTTTTCTCTTCCCTTCTGTAGTTCTTTCCCAGCCCAAACCAAGCACCACGTTTCCAAGGGGAATGAGGTGAACAGCTGCTTACAGTAGCAGACTAAAATACATTATATGAGTTTTGCCCATAATATTACTTAGATGGAATGAACTATTTTATGCCCAAAGTGATCAATTGATTGTGAACTCAGATAAACAGAAAGCTAAAGTCATGGTTCAAACTTGCCAAAAGGAATTCCCCTCTTCAAAACCTTTTCTTCTATTTCATGCATTCATTTCTTTCTCCCTCCAGTCCTAATGCAGGCCTTTAACTCTGTTTTCATAGATTAATGAAATGATGTCCCATCCACTCTGCCTTCTTCCAGTATCACTGGCTATTAATAATCTACCGTACCGACTTCATGTTAATCTTAGAATATAATTTTTAAAAACCATTTTATCGTCCAGTTTGAGACTTTCCGTTGATGTCATGTTGTTTATGGCATCTGATACAAACTTAGGACCCTCCAGGGCGCCCCACATTTATTTTTCTAGTCATCTATTGATTCCTCGGTTCAGTCTGTCAAATGTGTCTCCTTCCTGTCACCCTTGAATAAATATGCTCACGCTCAACTCTGAGTCTTCGCTCATGCTGTTGCGTGTCTTGGAGAGCCCCTGCCTCTTCCCCTGCACATCCCATTTTCACGCATTCTGCTGAGATGCTGATACAGGGAAGAGGCATGAGAACTCAATATTAAACCAAGTTGTATTCAGAGCCTACAATGTGCCTCCAGACCTTGGGAAACCTACAGGGAAAAAGGAAGATTCCTGCTAGGATTACTTACAAACTATTTACTCGTACCATGAAAAGAAAACAAGAAAACAAGTCTTTAAGTTGTACCCTAAACAAAATAAACCCAACCGCTCATTCCCTATGGCTGCCAGACCACAGGGAACCTACAGAACAAAGGCTGAGATTACCAACAAGCCTTGCACTCTGCATACCCATATTTTTCACACCACATACCCATACCATCAAAGGAAAATAGGGAAACAAAGTGTTTAAACTGTAATTCATAGAAACTAGGAATCACATATAAACTGAATTCCTCCAATACTCGGGGGTCTCTCTCTGTCTCTAACCCTGGTGTGCACTTGAATTCCTTCCTGCGTGCAGTCAAGGACCCTCTCTCTCTGTGTAGGACTTGAGTCCCCACCCAGGAGGGATTCACTTTGTCCCGCGTCAATACCACATCAGACCCCACCTTCTCCAGAGAGCTTCATTTGGATCCTCAGCTCACAATCGTATCTCCTCTACCACACATTCTGTCATTTGGCTACTGTCTGTTTGTTGTTCTCAGATTCATTTAGTCTCTGTATTTTACATACTAGACTTAATAACTCTTAGGCAGGATTCACGTAGTCTCCTTTCACAGCTAGGATCCACACCCCAAATGTGTCTATGAACGATACTTCATCTTTACACTTCCTGTAGCTCAACTTGAGATATGACTATGGTCTGCCCATTCTGTTGGGCTTGGGGAAAAGCAAGCCAACAAGCAAAACACAGGTAAATTTTAGTTTCTCTTGGGTAACCGTACTGACTTTCCTGGAGCCGGGCCTCAGTTCTGGGATCTTCCACAGAGCCAAGTGCTGAGGAGACAGTGTATCCTCTGTTAGTGCCCCACACAGGGCAGGCCTGAGAGCTTGTCCTCCCTGTCCTCAGGTTTAATTGTCTTCTGCTGTTCCCATGTCATGCTGGGAGCCTGGGGATCTTGGTGAAGGCTGCTTATATTTCTGTCAGTCTGCACAATGTAGCCATTCCTCTCCGGGTTGGCAGCCTTCCTGGTGAGCTGCTTAATGCAAGGCCCCACTCCCTGCTCTTGGGAAGGTCCCCAACCTCCGCCTCTTTCACACGTCCCCCCCAAACTGGAGAGTTCAGAGGAACGTCTTCATTCCTGTCGCTTCAGGCTGTAAACAGAGACTTTCTTTCCCCAGGGGGTTTAGGCTTTTGCAAAACAAAGACAAAAGCTCGTGGTTTGCCCTGGTTTCCACTCTATTGTACGCCTCTCCTGAATGAGTGGAGATCTGATCTTGTGGTGGAATGGGGTGGGCAGAAGAGGTTTTTTTGGGGAAAGAAGGAAAAATGAAGAATAGAAGAAGAGGAGGTAAGTGAATATTTTAAAATAGTAACCATCTATAGATATTTTTCATTGTTTTCTATAGAGCCTTATACAACACGTGATAATACAGGAGTTTAAGACTAGTTTAACTTACAGAGCTCCTTATTTACATGTATAGGGAAAACAATAGCAGTGTCCATTTCTAGTATCAGAAGTTTTAAAATGCATCCTTTTGTTTTATTATGTTTACTTTTACAGCTGGATTAACTTTAGCAAATACTGTTACAACTTAAGCAAAAGTATCCTCTTCTACATTTTGTGCTTCTTCATCCTAATACAACACCCTTGTCTATGGAGAGGCTTGAGGAAGAAAGGCGAAATCTGTTTGCAGAGAAGAAATTTTAGTTCTCAATGACATCAGCAGGTAAGTAGGTGGCCATGGTGTCTGTGCAGGTAACTGGCGGGAGAACTCCCTCTGTTTGCCACGTCCTTGGCGTGAGTCATTTGCAAACACTGTCCACTTAGACTCTGCCAGGTACATCCCAGTCTGAACACCTTGCTTCAACCAGATGAATTCTAGATATGTCTGCTGGGTTTCAAAGGAAACTACAAACAAGGATTGCCTAGTATCGATAGTGAGATATTTCTACATCAGCCTTAAATTAAGGACCAAAAAGGCATCAACAGCAGGAGGTGATAGCACCAGCTCTGGAGCCAGACCGTCTGCTTGAGTTATAGCTCTTATTAGCAGTGGGACTGGGGGCGGGGCCACCACGCTTAACTCTGGTGCCTCTAATTTCTTCTCTAGAAAAGTGGGAAAAAGTGTAATATTGTTGTAGACTGTTATGAGAAGTAAATGAGTTCATATGTCCACTACCCACAGTACTGCCAGGCACCTAGTATGTACAATACAGTGTTCACTATTATTATTATCACATCTGTGTTCTCTTTTTTTCTGCCATTCCCTTCATGATCATACCTCTTTAATATCTGTTGCAAGCAGGGAAAACAGCTACCGAAGTAACACCATTGGACACGTTTGTGTCTTTCCACAGTGCCAGGTTTATTGAGCAGAACCTTCTCAGATAAGCCAACCAGGTACCCAGGCAGGTTAATACGCAACACACAGAGAGGGGAAGTACAGCCTTATGCAACAGAGCGAAGGAATGAAGGTCAGTGTCTCCAGAGCGAGCTATGTTGACTGGTGGCACGGATAGTCTCACGTCGGTCCCAAGCCAGCAGCTACGACCAACAGGAGGTCAGAGTCTTTGGCTCTCAGTGCAGCCACCTGTGATGCTCTCGGGTCAGGCTTGAGCATCGTCTGTCTGAGGTGTTCAGCTTATATGGTCCTTACAAGGTGGGATCCTTATGCTTATCAGCTCCTGCAGTCCGGGGCTTCTTGACTGCAGTTGTGGCTGACGTTTCTGTGGTTTGGGGCTGTCTGGTCACACCCTAAGGATGTTCCTATTAAGTGCCAGTTGACATTACTGCCATGGATCCCATGGAATCCATTTCGTAAAGTCCAAAAAGTCCTCAATTCTTTATGCTCTGTACACTATCTAAAATTCTGTCCAGTTTACCATTCTGTTCAACATAATTGGGACTGTAAGAGTGACTTCATAGGATCTGTCATTTTAGGAAGCTTAGCATCATGGTCTGCTTAAAGCCATTGCTCTGAAATAGGCAACTGCATTCTGATTTTTGTGTTCCTTCCAGGTCTTTAGGCAACTGGATTTCCAATCAACTTGTAATTATATCTGTTTAAAGTCTGTCAGATGTAAAGAACCAAAAACCCAACAAAAACTGACTTAAACATTAAAAGGTATATATTAGTCTACATCTCTGGACAGACCTGCGGATTACTTTAATTCAGTAGCCCAGCAGTGTCATCAAGGTTTCTTTCCATTTCTCCTCTTTGCCCACCACAATGGCAGGTTCACACTGAGGCTAGTCTTACCTCGTGGTGGTAAACCAGTTGCTAATGAATTCTCAGTATGCTGCATTTCACGTGTACCTTTGGAGAGAGTGGGAGAGATGGTCATTTCCAGGAGCTCTCAGAAAAGAGCGAGAATGATTCTTGCTTGGAAGTTACAGAAAACATACATCTCTTCCTTCTTGGCATAAAAACAGACACATAGATCAATGGAACAGATTAGAGAGCGCAAAAATAAACCCACGCATATGTCGTCAATTAATTTATAGTAGGGGAGCCAGGAATGTACAATGGGGGAAGGACAGTCACACAAAAAAGAATGAAACTGAACCACTGTCTTACACCATACGTAAAAATGAGCTGTTTATTTTTTCATGTAAACAAGTCAAGAAACAAAACAGGATGATTCTGAAGGTGCCAGTAATGTGCTTTATTTATGTATGAGGTTGGCATATGCTCTGATGTGCTTCTAGGTTTTAGAGAGAGAAGACTTCTTGGAAGAAGGCCATTTATTTTACCTGGTTTTATAACCCAGGACTTTTATAATTCTTTACAGCTCCACCTTTCACCAACTCCTTGCTCAAACCACATTCTCCATCGTAAGAAGTTATTTGTGATTCGTGGAATATACCAAGACCATTGGACCCATGTCCATGAACCTCTTCTGAAATGCTGTCACATCCTTCTTTGCCTGTCAAACTTACTTAGTTAACTCATGCAGACAATTTTATTGAGCATATACTCTGTGCTAGATGCTGGGGATACACTGATGGGCAAGACTTAATCTTGCCTTCATGGCACAGGGTCTCAGGGAGATGAGCAGTTGTCCTTTAAATCTTTATTCAGATGTCAGCTCCTTTGTGAAACCTTCTTCACTGCCTTCCCTCTAGCTCTGTTCCCTCATTACCATTGCCTGAGGCTCTTGGCAATTTACACATACTTCCCCCTTTAGAAATTCCTTCCCTGCATCATATTTATTTTTATCCTTATCTTCTCTACTTAATTGAAAGTTACTTGAAAACAACTCTGTTCACCTTTGTGTCCTGTGTACCTAGCACAGTGCGGGGCCAGGGTTCACACTCATTTAATACTTACTGAATGACTCAGTTGGGTGTGGGTTAGGGACATAAAGGTTATAATGAAATTGCAGACTCTACCTACAGATCATGGCACCATAACATCTGTAAGTTACTGAAAATTTTAGTTAATAGTTAAATGGGTAGAGAAAACGAGGAGGGTACTTTTAAAGTCTCTTCCTTATGATGGATTTATATTATTAATTAAACAGAAGTATGTAAGAACTTTTGAACATTTACTTCCTCCCCTAGAAATGGCCCCCTTTCTTATTAATTAAGTTGTATATGGTACAGTATAAATCTCCCAATGCTTATTCCACTACTTTCATACATACTAATGAGGACGAGTGTATGAGTGTGGTAGTGTGTTAGAAATTATTTATTCAGCTGTGGGAAAAATAACATCAGGACTCAGACCCCCTGTTGGCTTTCCACACAGTTTTTAAAAGATTTATATTAGCATGCTAATTAAATAGCTGAGTGCATTAAATAAAGATCATGCCAGTGCACATGCTATAAGCGACTCTTTGTGTTTCTCCACTTAGCATCCTGTAGGTGAGGGTGGTGAGGGTGGACCCATTCTCTACATCTCTTTCCTTCACATATTATGTACCATTTTCAAGTGTTCCGCTTCCGTCAAAAATTAGTCACAGAAAGTTCAGAGAATTTTCAGAATTCCCAGCAACTGTAGAAAGCTTAATTTTGATACAAGATGCCACAGTTATTCTTGTCTCCTTTACACGATGTGTATTTAACATTTAAAAATGCAGGTGATCGTCTCATTAGCTAAGGGAGAATGTATTCTGAAAACACATCCTCAAATTTGATAATTGTGCCTACATTATTTACTAACTTCTAGAAAGGGATAAAAGGGTAAGATAAGTCCCCGAGTACTTGTTTTATCTGCAGGAAATGATCTGTGCTTTTCCTGGAAGTAAAATATGGGTTATTTTCTACAAGCCCCCATGCTTAGCTCTCTTTGTATCCTGACTGACTACAGTTAATGATGGTAGAATGGAAGCAACACAATGTTAAATTCATGGTATATCACCTACTATTTTATTTTTTGAATGTCAGTAAAATTTTTTTAAATGACAGGGAAAGCATGTGTGTGTGTGTGTGTGTGTGTGTGTGTTTTTTTTTAAATGACAGGGAAAGCGTGTGTGTGTGTGTGTGTGTGTACATGTATGTGAATAGTAAAGATGACTTTTAAATTATATTCCCTTAGGATATTGTAATGAAACAATCCTTGTACAAGAAAGCAGGTGATTTAGTGTGACTGTTTGCTTCCTTTCTCTTTGCTTCTCTGTATGTATGGGCATAAAAATGTAGGAACAGTTCATGATAGGCCAGTGCCAGTGGACTGATTAATTGATTCGACATGTTTATTTAGATTGTGGCTGGACCAAAACCTGGAACTGCGGGTCAGAAATGGGCAGGGTCTTGGCCAGCATCACACAGCCAGTTAGCACAGCCAAGACCAGACTGTCAGTTCCAAATACCAATTGAGTGTCTGTTCGTTAGAGATCGACACAGCTGCAAAAATTTCCCCCTTTCTTTGCTTTTCTTATTATTTTTCCACACGTTTTCCTCCATCCATAGCTTGATACTATATATATTAGTGGTAATAAAAGAATTCACTTTCGTTTTCATTTCTAATTTCTCTTGAGGCATCCAGTTTTCCCTCCACTGGGCTCCCAGCTAACTCCTTCCACCCCTTCTTGTCAATATTCTATTCTTGGGGAGCTGGGTTTGTTTTCATTGTTTTCCTGGCTGAATCAAGACAGCAGGAAGAGTTAAAGTGCTAATTTTGTCTTGTTTTTTTATTTTTTTATTTTTTTTATTTTACCAGTAAAGTAGTGAGAGGCAGGGTGGTGAAGAGAGAGATTTTAAATAATGGTACGAAACTGTTCCCTCCCTTTTATGAAAGGAGGTTTTCTCATTGCACCAATGGCCTTGCAGTATGAACTCATAGGTCAGATCACGTTTTCTTTTCACTGCCTCACCCAGTGATACCCTCGTAGAGACTGTCCGTCACCTCTGCTGGAGAGAAGTGAGAAGAAGCACTAAAGGGTAAGGGAATATATCCAGCATGTTTTGGAAGAATGTAATGTACCACTTAAGAGCAATCTGTCAAGAATTGATCCCTGCCTCTTCCACTTCTTAGTGCAGGCCCTGGGCAAGTCATGACCCCTTTGTGCCTAGTTTTCTCATCTACAAAGTGGGGACAAAAATACCTCCCTCTGAGGTTAGATGTGAGGATTAACCGAAGTGCTTGGCACTAAGCCTGGCCTGAAGTTGGTTATCATTTTTATTGAGTGACACTAGTAGGGAAGACATAGTTCCTTGGGAACAGTCTCAAATTTTCTCTGAACCAAAAAGTCATGTCACAGAGCTCTGTTTCAACAAGTTTTCTTTCTTCAAGGGTAAGAGAGAGTTCATGCTCCTGGGAGGGTGAAGGAGAAAGATGGTAAGACCCAGATAAGGCATTAGGAACTCAGCTAACTGGTCTGAGTCCCAGCTATGTGCTAATCCTTGGAAAGAACTGCATTGTTCTGGACAGTGAGGCAAGGCCCAGAGACCCAGGCGGAGCAAGGCCCCTTCCACTAATTCCACTCATGACGAGCTGGAGGTTCTGAGCCTGCTTTTGCTAAGGACTGCTCTCCAGTTAAGCAAAGCTGAGCCTGTGGAGTAATGGTGTCGACTAGTCCTGCCAAGTTGACTTTGGCTCCAAGTTCCTTCACCACCTGGCTTATGGGGTGCCTTAATGCCATCTCCACTTATGTCCTAACATAGGCTCCATCCCTTCACGTGCATGCATTGCCTTCTTGGGTGTTCTAATTGCTGCTCTGCGCTGTTACCTACACCACCAAGTGTTCCAGGCTCCTACCTCTAGGAGCATAGAAGGTTTTCATGCTTCCTAAAACAGCTTCATCCTCACCCTGTAAACACTGGCATTTCCAAAGTCGCGTCTATATATGCAATTAAAAATTGTCAACATTGGTCATTCCTGCGCTCTGTTTAGACAGAAACCCCACCTTAATGCAGAGGTGGACAGTGTTATACAGTAAGAAGTGGCTGCAGGCCCAGTTGATCCTCAGGTGACCTGAAATGTCTTGTTTTTAAGGGACTTCACAGGAAGCCTCTGTAGGGCATTTCCATGTCGCAATGAGCCCAGACCACCAGCCCCAAGCTTGATCCTCAAGTGTCGGTCAACCAGCACCGTAGGGCCTCAGCCCAGCAGCTCAGTGCGAAAGCCTCACAGGCCTTAGAAGAAGTAAATGATGCACCTTCCTTTCCTGGCATCATTCTGTGTGGACCAAACCCATGGGATATAATTGAGTCTGCTCCCTTTCTTGTGTTCCTCCCACTGTGATGAGAGGGAGAATGAGGCTCGCTATAATACAGTGTGAAAGAGATTAGAGGAAGCAGAACCTAGGGTAAAAATTCATTTTTCTTGTTGCCATATTTCTTTGCTTGTTACAGTTTCTTTGCACCCTAGAGCTCTTGTCAGTGACCCATTTTGTGAATGGAGACATTTCTGCTTTGAAGTCATAATTTATCTTGCAAGAGCTACTAAAGGAAGCACTTTTAAACTCAGATCTGAGCATAGGCTGGGAATTTTAAGTCACCTCTAAGCACTAGGGTAAATTGAGAAGAGTGGAGTCTTTTTACCTCAGGGAGTCAATTTTAACTTACTGCTTTTTTTCTCCAAAGATAGTTTTTGAAACATTTTATCTCTCTTGCTTTCTTTGCAAATTCTGACTTAGGTTGGATAAATGAACTGTTTGTGATTTATTTATGACATTTAGTTTTCTGTGAGTTAACTTGTGACTACCTCATCATTAACCATCTAGCTAAACAAGAGTTTAAAAAATTAGCCTATGGAAAGCCTAAGGAAACACTATATTTTTCCAACCTACTCCAAGACAATTATAATTACTACCAGCCATCTCTCTTCCTAAGCCTTAGGAAGAAGATATGGCAGAGAGGGCAAGAATGTGGACTCCGGAATCCACATGGCCAGATTCAAATCGTGCCTTTACCGTTAGTCAGTTCTGTGACCTAGGCAGGGCAAGCTACTTGACATCTCTGTGCCTCAGTTTCCTCATCTGTGATTGGAAGTAAAGCTCATACCTTCCTCATAGGGTTGTTATGAGTAGTAAATGAGTTAAGACACCAAAGATTTTTTAGAAGGGTTCTTGACACATAGCAAAATGTAAGCGCATTTTTTTCTTATTAAATTGTCTTCTAAACTTGTGATATTTGAATACTCGAAGGATGGACCATGAAAGCATATATTTGTAAAAACAGGTATCTTTTGCTTTTATGCTTTGATTAATTATAAAGTGGCAATTAGAAGCAGATAAGATTTAATACAAAGATGTTCCTAGATTTAGTCACAGTTTTTTGTTTTTGTTAAATAGTCAGATGTTTTATCTATTTAAATCTTCTGTGTCTTATAATAATGCTATTTTGAATCTCACATTTTAAAGGTCGAAGAGAAATGTCTTCAACCTGTGAGTTTGCATAATACAACCCACCTGACTGAATGCGGCTACATGAAGTGGCTCTTCCCTACCTTCACTGCCTTCCCACACACTCTGAAGAGGGACGTGTAGCACACATTATGCAAGCTCTACAGAAAAGGAAAATAATAAAAACACATTTCTGTCTCCATATGTTATTGCTTTTTCTACACACTAAGTTTTCAGGGTAACTATCTTGTTGTTAGATTTGCCTATTGCTGACAAAGCTATTCAGGGATAAACAATACCCTCTGTCATTTGATAGGCAGCCAAATTTCCCCAAGAGGATTCTTTTGGAACCCCCTAAAAGTCCCTTTGTTGCAATCCACAGAAAGTCACAAGAGAGCAGCTGAACTGTGCAACTGAGTTTTATTTATTACACGTACAGACACACACATGCACACACACCCTCCACACAAAGTGTCCCTCATTCCTTCACATTTTTTTCTGCGGTTGGTTAGGGAAGAAATTTGGGGCTAAATCTCTGCTGGTTTGAGGCCATGATTGTTTTTCTCTTTCTAGGAGTTCACATGCATTATAATCATTTCTTAATCTTCACAGTGTGCATTTAGCAGTGCTCTATGATCATACCCGTTTTATTGCCAGAAAGTCCAAGGAGAATGCCAGCGATCTGGCCAACTTTGGGATAAAACAGATAAATCACCCAGCAGTCACAGTTCAGCCACGTGGACTTGAAACAGCTTGGGAGTCACCGAAGGGAAGGTCGTAGGACTTGAATTAAGGTAAGCTCCGTTTCAAGTGAGGCGGATGTGTGGGAGAGGTTCGCATAATCTTAACCTGGAGGCTCAGAGTTCTGTTTCTAGCGCTTTTTCCTTCCTTCTGACCTCACAGTGAAGGTCAGGCTCTCCTGCCTCTTGCTTTCTGAGCCCACATATATTATTCCTTTCTAATATGGATCATGTTGTTATCTTATATATTGATTTTTATAACCACTTGAATGATTGTCTCCAGCAGAAAGAGAGGGACCCCATAAGGAGAATGTTTTACGAATCAGTGTATTCTCAGCACCTAACCCAGTGCCTGACATACAGTTGGTGCTTAATATGTAATGACTGGTTGAGTGCTCTCTTCTTTGTGCATGCATGTTTCTTGTGCCTTTTCTCAGTGTCCTCTGTAATACCACTGAGTCGGTGCTGACTAGGGCCAGACATGATAAGAGTAGCAGAGATTACCACATAATCTTCTGGGCAAGCAAGGAATGTTCCATCAATCAACACCTTAACAGGAATTTATTAGATTCTCACTGTATACTTACTGTACGCTCAGTGCTAAAAATAGAGAAATTTGCCTACAGAACTTCAAAATCTAGCTTGTAACATGGATCTTACACAGATTTCATAATTAAATGCTAATCAAAACAACAAACAAACAAACCTGAGATTAATTCTAAGAGAAGTAGCGTTTCAGAGGATGGAGAGGTGAAGTGTTCTGAAGTAGACAGAAAAGGTTCATAGGGAGTTGGGGCTTAAGCAGGAAAGTTGTGTAGAATTGGGATGTATTAAGGGGTGGTGGCAAGACTTTCTACATGGGACAGGGGAAACAGCATGAGCAATGACATGGAGACTGGCATGAGTGCGGTTATGTGAGAAGACAGGCCACAGTACTTAAGAGAGAGGAGTGGACTGTACTTAAGAGAGAGGAGGAGATCAAGGCCAAAGGATGGAAAACCTGATATGTGGTTTGTGATCTTGATTCAAAGTCCAGCCTCGTCAGGACTTCTGCACCCAGGGTAGCAGAGACAATAATTTGAGCAGTAGTGGAGGTTGGAACAAGGTACAGGTGCTCATCCTACCACCTCTGCTCCACACTGTCTTCTTGTTTTTGATTTCATTACAATCAGCACTTATTTTTTTAACTTAAAAAATCTCCTATTGATGAACCAGACTAACCTCTGTACAAGGCAGTGGTTCACAAACTTGGTTGTGCCTCAGAATCCCTCATGGATCCTATTTTAAATGTTGATTCCTGGGACCTGTTTCCCACCCCTCATCTAAGTTCTAATTCAGTAGAATTGGACTGGGGCCTAGAGATCTGCATTTTTGCAAGAATCCAGCATGCTCCCTGGACCATGATTTGCAAATATGGCCCTAAGGAATAAGTAGTCTGAGGAGCAGTAAAAACTCAGAAGATGGGCAGCCAGAGAAAGGCATTCGTAATAGAAGCAAACTGTATAATAGCCACTATGACACCATTCTTTGATGAAATTTAAACACTGTCCAGGAAGCTCTTATCTTTCCTATCACTTGGGAGCTTACCTTAATTTGATGAGTAGGGCGGTATGTACAATAAGCATGGAAATGATCCACTTTCCAGAAGCCCCTGTAGTGAAAATACTACAACTCACCTTAATCCAAGGACATCCTAAGAGCAGCCACTTGAATTTATGCTCTGCTATCAGCTGAGCTCAGAGTAGCTCATTTTAAACTACAATTAGTAGCAAATTACAGTCAGACTGGCTTTCAAAAGAGCTGGTTACATTCTGCTAGGAAACAATTTACAGGATCAGATTGCTGCTGCCACTAAATCAAACAAGCTCATCTGGCTCCTGAGACTTGGGCCTACTGACCCTGTAAAGTCTGCAAGTTGGCTTCTTAGCTCTGTGTTCCCTCTAACAATGGCCTGATCTGCTTGGGGGTGGGGGGTGCAGAGAACTCACTGGCAAAAATGCATTATGGTGAAGATATATGTTCCTCCTACAACTCCAAATGGGAAAACTGCCAGTGACTACTGTGGTACCCGACTCGGTTTCTTCAGTCTTATGATGCAGGCTCTCTGAAAGCCTCACTGGGAAGTAAAGAGGACCTCAGGGGTGAAGCAGAGGAGGGGAACTGTTAACTGTTCTTTTATTCAATACACATTGTAGAAAGGCGGGACAGTGCGTAGCAGAAGCATGCCACTGGGCTCTCCGCAGAGTCACAGCATTGGAGTGTGATGAACAGGAACACCGTCAGCTGATACGATCTGGTGCAGAGATGGAATGTGCAGTGTGCAGAGCGGGCCCAGTTTTGACTGGGTCAAATGAACCTCCTCAGGGTTAGAATTTGAGGAAATTGTAAAGTATTTCGTTTCTTACAGCTGCAGGGTGGGGAAAAGCCTCCTTTTTACTTATTTCACCAGACATCTTTTGTGTTTTCCACTCTCTTACCGTTTTATAATGAGAGCACAGCCATTTCACCTGAGATGAAAATAAAAGAAAGGACTCTAATAGTGAAGGAAACACATTTTAAGACTAATCCTGCTCCTCTTTTTTTTTTTTAAACCTGCCAGCAAAAAGTGTTTGGCTTTATTTCATGTGATTCTGGCTGGAGAGAGTCAAGTGTTCATTAGGGAATGCTCGGAACTGTCTGTCTTAAGGTTAAATGAGTACAGCACAGATGCTGTGGCTCTGCCATGCCCAGGCACAAACACCTATAATACCTGGAGTTAGGGAATCAAAACCCCCCACTTTTGCTAATCTCCAACTAAAGGTGCCGAGGGCAACCCTCGACTCGCTTGAGGACAGATAACTTTCGGCTCTCCCAAGGACAACACAAGACAGGGAAAGAATGTTATTGATCTAAACTGAATTTGAGTCAAAAGCTAACACCCTTTTCAAAAATGTAAAACATTTTGCTTGCTTAGAATATCTACTAGGTACCGAATGGGTAGGTCAATGGCGGTTCTCCAGGACCACCCAGTTTCTGACTATCACCCCTGTACTTCCAGCCTCCAGCTCAAGGTAGAGGAAAGACGTATCCTAAAAGGCATCTTGCATGTTCCCTTCTTTTATTTTCTTTCTTTGACCATTCTTTATTCACCACTTACCACTGACGAGTTAGCTGTCTTAAGGGTAGCTAGAGACATATTCAGTGTCCTCACGTCCTATATTATACATCGAGGAAGAAAGTGACATAAACCCTGGGCCACGGGGCTCCTAAACACTTCAGAGGTGGAGGGAGACTTGTCTTCACCCTCCTACACTGGGCTCTTGGGAACCTGATGAGAATGAACCATGCCTGGTATTTTTTGCACTACCTTACATATGTCATAATGAAATGTCTGACCCAACAGTTCCCTGGTTTCATGTGTGTCAGGTTCCAAAAAAAAGGGTAAATTTCTAAGATAAAAAGGAATAAGATGACTTCTTGCCAAGATGGAGGGTGAGGCTAGAGTCTGCGTATCACTCGCCATGTGCTCAACATCTCCTGAGTATCTATGTTTTGAAATCAATGCGCCCTGCCTGAGGCATTCATATACTGTGATATGTTTTCAAAAATCACGATAATGTGGCCTCTTTAAGGAATCTGGACTCAGGACCAAGCCTGGAGGAAGGTATCTGTGTGATAGGGATCTGCTTTAACCTCTCCTCTGTGCTTATCTTCGGTCTGTCCACCTCCCATCCTCTTGGCTCAGTAGCAAGCAAAACAGGAACCAACGAGGAAGAAGCATTTCCAACCTCAGTGAAACATTTTTAGTGTGTGCTATTGAACTTGTTACCTACCTACCATTTGTTGAGTGGAGTTTACACTGGTTGAATTCCGAATCTTCCTGCACCCTCTGGGATTTCAGTCTTTCAGGGAGTCAGAAGGAACCCTTGTGGTCCCCTCCATGGCAGCCTTCTCAGTCTTCTAGGAATTCTATAGACTGGGGTCCTACCCGTCTGCCATCCTGTTTTGAGGTCTGTCATGCCTTTGTTCATTTACTTCTTTTCTCTTCCTCAATCATAGACCAGTTCAGCTTTGTGTGGAATCAACAGAATCATACAACCCGACCTCCTGATTTTACAGATGAGGATCCTGTGGCCCTGGAAGCTCATGTGATATATACGCACAACTGCCTGTGTTCCTTTTCTGAATCCTCTGTCCCTTTTGTCTTGTGTTGCCGTGTGTGTGTGTGTGTGTGTGAGAGAGAGAGAACACTGATATTTATTGGGCTCCTATTATATGCCAGACTAGAAGTTTTTTATATATTATTTTATTTCAGCATTATATCAGCTCTGTGAACTCGGCATTATTATCTGCATGTACTGCGAGGGGAAATGTAGGCTCAAAGAGATTCAGTAATTTAAGACTGCACATCTGGGAAGAGCTAGGATCATGATCACCTCTGACTCGGCCCAGGATTGTCCCTAATACCCAGTCTCTAGCTGCCCTGTGTGGAGCATGACCCTGGCATCATAGACAGGAAGCAGCTTAGCACTTGCGGAGTGAGGGGTGGCCTGGAAGGAGGCAGCCTGTGCCCTCAGAGGATGTGCACCTCACTTCTGTACTTGATGCAAGGGGAGGGGCTGTGCGTTTGTATGTATACGTCCTGAAGGTCAGCAATGCAGGTGATGGTATTCTGCTACTTAGCAGGACACTGCTCCTAAATCATCTGCCCAACTTCTTTTCACTTTGAGGATTTTTTTTTCACTTTGAAGTCACATTGGGAGGGAAAAGGATCTTGCAGAGGTGTTAAGAACAATGACAGCAGTATTATGGTCCCTTATATGCCGTCTAATTGCATAGATGCTACTGGGGACCTGGGTGGGGATGGGAGGGTGAGGGAAAGGGTGAGAGCAGGCATCTTGTTCTCTTTAAGGGGATGAAATTCTCAGATCACCCTACCTGATGGGTAAATACCAAATGAGAGAACTTCGTTTCCTGGGCCCCTTGGCAGAAAAGGTGCTCTTGGGGAAGCACTTTTATTCATTTTTTCTGGGCATATTTAGAGGCCAGTTTTTTCCCCGGTAGCTCTCTGAGTGGGGATGGAAAGGAGCTAAGCAAGAAGGGAATTTACAATTATTGACTAGGTGTAGTACGTTAGACACAACACTCCCTACTTTTCCTGCAGTTTTCTCAGAGCTAGAGAATACATGCTCCCTCTCTGCCAAGAAGAACTGACTTGGACCCTCTGCATAGATCTGCTGCGACTATACCTGTGAGAAAAATATTTTCTAATGGGAGACTTCTCTTGGAGAAAAACCGCTGAAAGGGAAAACCCATAATCTAGTTAGGACATAATTTCTTCTTTTTTTTTTGCTTGCTCTGTGCCTTCATTCATTATACTTGTATTTTAAGACATTGGGAGTGCAATTAATCCCACCTTTTCTTTATCTCCAGAGATTTGACTTTAGCTCATTTTGACCTGGCAAATTGCCAACACCTTTTTTTAAAAAAATCTTTCCAAAGAAGGCTTATAAACTGGTAGAGCTACTTACATGCCAGCAATCTGAAGAAATGTTGGTGTGTTCAGACACGGATTTCTTTTTCAGAAGAGTACAAAGTGACTCTTAGTGGTTCAGAGGAAACTAACTGAAGTTATTTTATTTTACACAGGAAGACAAAACGAGAGAATGATGTAAGAATAACGTCGGACTGGAGGTGGAAGTTTCTCTAGGTTCCCAGTGCTTTTAATTGTCATGAACACTCGTGGCCCTTTTCCACACAAACCTTGTTTGGAATGCTGTCTTATTACTGCTGCTTTGAGAAGAGTGGAAAAGGCAATCCACTCGCATAAGTTTGACTTGGCAGGATTATCACTGAAAGAAAACCTATCAAAGTGTGCTCTTTCAGTGACCACGACAGGCTTTTTAATTTCTTTGATAATTCCTTCACTGTATTCTGTTTTGGTACAGCTGGGACTGACCTACTTTGTTCCTTCATTACAGGGTTTTGCATGTGTAATAATAAGATGAGGAAGCTCTGATGTTAAATCTCGCCCCTGAAACTCAGCAAGGCTTCTCAGCTTCAAATCCCTAGACCAGCTTCATGAATTTCATTTACATATTCATTTATTTACATGATGTCTAGTGCTGAGACACTGATAAAAAAAAAAAAATTAAAACATAAATTCATCAGCAGGACCTGTAGTGGAGCTAGATTAAAAATTGAACCTCTGAACTTTCCCATAATACCTCCTGCCACAGAAATAACAAGGTCATTTCTGAGCTCCACAAACAAAGGAAACTCTCTTCTCCCCTACAATAGGCGAAAAAGCAGACCTGAGAATACTCGCACAGCTCAAAACATCACAACATCCCCAAACCAAAAGAAAAGCAACCGTGCCAAACAGCCAAATAAACAGAGGTGAAGTCAGTCTCCAGCAAACCCCGGGAGTTGCCAAATTTGGTTTCTGGCTGTTTGCCCTGTGGGGATTACGTAATCCCTAGACAAGGGCCCTCGAGCATTTCAGCCTCTCATCTTAGATTTTTACTACTAAGACTAGCAGGAAAAATGGGCGAGAATCTCACTTCCACTGATGAAGCGAGGCTGCTGATTTTTAGTAGGGAATTTTGTTGTTAGTGTCATTGGGATGATGTGGAAGGAAATGCCATGATTGTGAGATAACAGAATGAATTTCTCTCCCCCCTCCCCAAAAAGCAACTAAATTGCCCCCCATTTCGTACTCTTAAGTAATCCAGGCCCCAGTTCTCTGAGGTCAAAAAATGTGAAGTGAGCCCTGCTTGCTTCATTCTTCCATGGTAGGATAGAAAGCTTAGACAAAAGAATGTGGCCGATAGTCTAGAGCTTTGCTAAAGAAAAGCAGAAGTTGGAGGGAGTTGAGGCTGGTGGCTGGTATCAGAAGATGTATCAATGAAAGGTACCAGATACCTTATGGATGTTGTCTCATTTCACATCCCCATCAGCCCTATAAAGTATCATTCCCATTTCACAGGAGAGGAAATTGAGTCTGAGAGCTTGCTTGAACTCATACAGCTGCTTAGCAGTGGCCCTGCTAAGTGACTCCAAAGCCTTTTCCATACTCTGGGCCACGAGCATCGCTTCATCAAATTCAAGAGAAGTGAAAGTGTCCAGTGCCTTCATTAGCCCCATGGGAACCTGTGTGATTGAGCCTCTAAAGGCCCTTGTCTCTAAGAATCAAGACCTACATATTCCCTAGTCCCTGTGCTGTCCAATACAGTAGCTACTAGCCACATGTGGCTGTTAAAATAAACAACTCAGCTCCTCTGTCACACTAGCAGTACATCACTGCTCAGTAACCACATGCGGCCAGTGGCCATATTTCTGGACAACACAGCCTTCTAGGAGATTTTCATCTTCACAAAAAGTTGTGGTGGACAGCACTGGAGAGGGAACAGTAGTTGCTAGTGGGGCCTCCTCTTCTAGGCTGTACTTAGTCCTTCTGAGCCTGGGGAATCCAGCTTGTCCTGCTTATTGGAGGAGAGATGCATCGTCCCACTGCTTTTCTATTGAGAGGAATTTTCTCTATGCTCTTTTCTTACCTTTGTCTGCCTCTTTACTCATGCTACTTCCGCGAGGTGGAGGTGCTTTACTGATTGGGTAATCTGACAGGGCTGGGGACATGGGGTAGGCCTGCTCCAATGGAGGTGCTTTACTGATTGGGTAATCTGGGAAGAATAACTGGCAATGAGCTGCCTATCGGGAGCACAGGTCCTGCTGCTGTTCCCCTGGGGCTTTGTTGCTATCGAAGACAGTGAATCCCAGCAGCCTGGGGTTGAACCCCCGTGAGAGCTGTAGGGGACTGCCCAGACCCTCCTTTAGGACAGAGATTGTTCTCCCACCTTCTGAGAATGTTAGTGAACCGGTGACTTGTGCCTCCCAGCTGAGGCCTTCTCTAGCAACTGTCTTCCATTAACGAGAACCACAGGTCGCACTCCATTCCCTGTGGGCACCCCCCATCCAATGTGTGGTCGAAAGCCCAACTTACTTGCATTAACAGGACATCTGGGAAGGTTCTTCCCAGTCTTTTGATCAACTGAAGTCTTTGTTGTTACTCTTTGCAGTTCAGCACCCCCTCTGCCTAATTCCACTCCTTTCACTTTCCCACAGGTGTGAATCTGAGGGGTCTCAACATACTTCCTGCATGTTCTCTCTCAGAGCCTTTTTCCTGGGACACCAATTTAAGACAGTGCTGTCTTCATGTTAGGGTACTTTTCCTGTCCACACTTTTGATGGAGTCTTCTTGAATTATCCTAATTTGAATGTACCCTCTGAATCCTGCTGGGACCCTCACTGACAGGGCTGGGGACATGGGGTAGGCCTGCTCCAGGCCCCTGATCCCATGGCTGATAGGTCAGTCTGCTCGGTTGTAAGGTTAGTATTAGTAGGGCCGCCTACTCACAGGTAGTGTCCGCATCCTCAAACCTACAGAAATCAGCTTGATAAAGATATTTTGGCCTCTGTGTTAATTCCATGGTTAGATTATTCAAAACCTGAGTGGGAAAGCTGCTTATTGGTAGCTCCCTCAGAAACCCTGACCCCATCGAGTGCAACTTGTACCAGTTTTGAATGGAAAGGCCAAGTTGGCTGTTTAAGGTCATCCTTTAGACAATGTGTGTGGTGCGGGGAGGGCATCTAGCGAGCTTGGTCTCTTCTAACTAGGACAGCTACTTTCACTCCTACACAGGGGCCTTGATAGGATAGGCAGGTTGATTGGATCTCTTTTATTCTCAAGATTATTTAAGCCATTGGTATATTCTGTGTCTAAAATCTTTTTTTAATATGTTTTATTACATAATTAATAACTGAATTCATTCTCTTTGTTTAAAAAATAATTAAAACATTACAGATAAGGCTGAAATCCCTCTTGGCTGTCACACCAATCCTCTCCCCAGAAGACAAACTATTACCCTCCAGACCTTTCCCAAATTGGAGTATCTGTTTAAATTAAAGTTCTGCATTTTCTTTAACCTGAATATTCAACTTTTCAGAAAACCTCTTGATTGTACATGAGAAGGAATGGACAAGGACATTTATTGCAGCATCATTTATCATAGCAGTCAGGGTAAACAACTTAATGGGGTCTAAGTAAATTGTGGTGTATTTTTACAATGACATTGTATGCAGTAGTAAAAACAGTGAGTGGATCTGTAAGTGCTGACGTGAAAAACTCTTCAGGAGATATTGTTGAGTGGAAAGGGAGCTTATAGGATGAGAAGTGCACTGTACTTCCGTTTTGTCAGGGCTGTTTAGGAAAACGATCCCCTACCCTAACACAAATGACTTCCCTTTGGGAGAGAGGACCAGGAGCACACTCCCCTGCTCTGCCTAGTTCAGCCATTTCTTCCCGTTTTCCTTTATCATTTCTGCCTTCCCTTTACTCCCCAGCCTTCCTTCTCTTAATCACTTCTTTCCATGGGTTAAAATCGGAGCCAAATCTACATACTATGAACTGTTTTTGTTTACTCTCATTAGCTAGCAGTTGAACTCAATTGATTGGCAATGTGGCCAAGCCAAACTAGTAGTTAAAGTGTCAAAATAAATGGATCCAGTCCTTGCCGCCAGCTCATCTGATCAAGGTAATGAATAATTAATTGAGCAGCAATATGATCTGTTATATGGAAACTTGCCTACTTTGGCTACTATAAAAACTGCAAAGATAAACCAACGATTTGACAGTTAAAAAAAATATGTATATAAAAAAGAAATTTCAAGTATGAATTGAATAATAAAAGTCTAATGTTTGCCTTAAAGGAAGTGCAAGTAGCATTGTACTTGTGCTACTAGAGCATGTAAATTATTTGAACTGAAGAATTCTTGTTTAATGGCTTCCTTTTGTATTAGAGAGAATAATGCCCCAAGGAAGCGAGGTTGAAAAGCAGGACTCCTGGTTCGGCCGCTTTTTAATGACACATTGTATAGAAGTATTTGTCCAATCTCTCTCTGGTATGGCGGGATCTAAATGTGTGCTTTTACTCATAGGTCTGTGTTTGGGGCACAATCTTTATGAGATGGATGGAAATGGCTGACACAGTGCTGAAACGATTAATGGCAGGAAGGACCAGCTCTGGGCCTCCCTAGAGCTCTGTGTCATGGTTTAGGTCTGAGAATAAAATCATATGAGAAATAGTCTTAGGAATTGGACATTTTTAGTTAGAAGAAGAAATCCAGGGTTATCAGATAAATAGAGGGCCCCAGTTAAATTTGAATTTAAGATAAACAATGAATATGTTTAAAGTATAATTATACCTCAGTTAGCGCATGGGACAAACGTATCATTACTTATCTGAAATTCAATTTCGATTTGGTCTTTATATTTTTTTGTTGAATCTATAGTGTCTTATAAACTTAAGAGTACATTATTCCACATGTTTCTTTGTCTCACAAACTCAAAAAATTATAAATTGTAACCAATACTTTGAATTCAAAAAGTGTTGGATATTAAATCAATTCAAGGACAAATTTTCTAATAACTGGGGTGTCCTACATTGCAACAGTTTGTCTAAAAAATAGGTCATCCCTGAGCCAAAGATAACACTTTATCAACATTTTTAAAGCAAAAAACTAAGAGGAACATAAAAAGTCACGAAATATTAGGGGCACACTTCTGCAGTGGAATTTTTTAAAAAATCTTTTATTTTAGCCTCTGATGCTTCTAGCTACTGTTATGATAGGACTGTCACTACTCTCATAGCATGACCAAGCCACTGTTTCCCCCACAGAAAAGTCGGTCTTCCTGAAATCCTCAGGGACACCCTTCAGGCACTGTAAGATGGTCCTCTGTATGTACATAGTGGGAAGATTCAAAGTTGATCTTAAAGTAAAGCAGAAGACCATCATGCTTGGCAAGATCCCATTTATGTAAACTTTTAAAAGTATAAACATAAATACAGGTAAAAGCATAATTTTTTTCTGGTTAAATACTAAGAAATACCTAAGAGTGTTTCTTTTAGGGAAGAGGATCAGTTATTGAGGGTAAGTGAGGAAGACTTAGTATTTATTTTATACCTTTGTGGATGGATTTTAAAAAGTAACTCTGCACTTTGAAACAGGCTGGATATATACCTTTTATGAACACTGGAGTGGCGATCTCAGAGATGGGTTGGGATTTGTGCTGGAAGGAGACCATCTCATGTTCCTTTCAATGTAAAGACTGTATATACTTAAACACTTTGAGAAAAAGCCCATCAATTATTTTGAGTAACATCATTGATACCTTTGGGCATTCTCAGTCTCCCCTGCCCACCTACAAGCTCAGGTGAGAGGAAAGTGTCTCCCGCTGCCCCCATAGCCAATTACACCTTTGTTTGCCGATGGTTGTGTGTGAATTGCATGAGGGTACATATTGTTTAATGAATGGGTCCAGGTCACAAATTCACATTTTATTCTTGGCCTTAGGTTGAAGGCAGGCCCTGGCAGTTCAACAATGGGGAAACACATACCTTTTAATTCCCTTCTTAATAGCAGCTCAAACCACATGAAATTGCTATTACTTAGGGGGAAAAAATTAAAAGGCTGACTATCAGCAATTTCATATGGTTTAACTAATAAGGACATCCTTTTTTGTTTTCTCCTTGATCAATTATAAAAACAAATCAAAACAAGCAAAGTATATATGTTTTCAGGCTTCTGAATCTGCCTTGTTTTATACTATATAATCTATTATTTATGACACGAATATTAATAACAGCTAAAACTTACGTAACTTTTTGTATATGCCAGATGTTTAAATGCTGTAAATCTTTATACTCATTTAAATTTTACAATAAACTTAAGAGATAATTATGTTTATCTCATTTAGCAAATAAGGAATTTGAGACTCGGAGATTAAGCATCTTGCCTGGGTTGGTGCAACTGTAGGTGTTGGAGCAGGGACATGAGCCCAGGCAGGTCTGGATCATCACCATTGCATCACACTGCTTCTCCTTTGTTCCGGCCCCCAGGTTCCTGTTATGTTAGGCCTGTCACTACCCTCTTATAACCCGTCCAACCAACCATTTTCCCAGCAGACAAGTTGGTCTTTCTAGATTCCACCCAGGCACACCCCAGGATGTTTCCCTTAAAGCAGTGTAGGGTCTTGGAATGCAGGCCCTGGGGCAGGCAGCCTGATTCTTATTCACTTCTGGTGCCAGTCTCACTGCAAGGAAATGGTTCTTGATAAGAATCATCAAGATTTGCTGGCGTTCCTGAGGGTGCTCTGGAGGCACTGATCTTACCATTCCCACTAACTTGCTCTCCACTCCACTCCACAGTGGGCTGCCTTTGTGCTTATGCTTCCTCTCCTCTTCCCTAAAACAGTAATACTGAGGCTGAAGTAAGGCAGAGTGGGTTGTGTGTCCTACGCACAGGAATGCTTAGTACCTATGGGCACATTATTTTTCTGCAAGTCAGTCAGTTACTTCACCTGTAGAATGAGCATAATAATACTGGCATTTTGGGGTGGCCATGTGCCTCAGCTAGCTTGTGGACGTAAGGCACAGTATAACATGGGACATGCAGTAAATGATATGAAAAATCCATTGGAGCTGCATCCACTTCCGTGTGAGGCCGGGCCTGTGATGTGGGCTAACACAGCTTTCTCTGGCCTATAAATTGTCCTTTAAACAATAACCACTTCATTAAAAGGCACCTTTCAATTTATTAGTTAAATCTTGGTATCTGTAAGTGCGGAAATTTTGACCCCACCCCTGGTATTTCCTTTTTCGAGAAGGAACTGCACTAGTTTTGACATCTTGGCCCTCCCTCATTCCGTCCTCTGAGGAAAACAGGAGGATATGGAATTGCCTCTTTAGTTTCTCCTTGCCTTTCTTCTTTCTCTTAGGGCTTGTCAGCTATGTTGAGTACATGGTCTTTTCTGTCCCACCAGAGGCAGCCTCCTATACTCAGTGGTTCAGAATTTGGGCAGGAAAGACAGTTTATGTTGAAGTTTTATAGTACGGGATTTTTTTCTGAGTAATGTAGCTCAGAGATTTATTAGAATTCAATTCCTCCTCTGCTCTCAGACCATGCTCTGGCTTTGCCAAATATTTCAAATGCTAATTAAACACATGCGTTGCATATATTCAGTATTTTAGTAGGCAATAGCTACCATATTAATGTGAACATTTGAGATTTGCTATTTGAGATATTTGAATAATTTAATACTAGAACATTATTGACATTCATGCTGATTTTTAAATATGCAATGGTAATAGATTTTTCATTTATTTTTGTGACTTTTTTTTCTTTGGGCATATACTCAATTTTGAAACAGAACTAACACAATATTCATATTAGTGAGATTGAACTTTTGGCTTACTGATGAAATGAAGGAGTCTGTTCCCTCAAAGGCACCTCACAGTTGGTTTTTTAAATGAAGTAAAATAAACATACAGAGAAGTACATTATATGTAACTGGTACCCAGATGAAGAGTGAGAACATCACCAGTACTCCAGAGCTCTCTGGCAGGTGCTCCCAATCACAGCCCCCACCAAGTTAATTGTGACCTTGACCTCTCACATTATACATTAGTTTTGCTGGTTTTTGAACTTTGTATAAATGCAATTATACAGTATGCACTATAGTTTTTTGACTCTGCAAATAGTGCTCTAATGGTTTCTACACCAATTCTTGAGAAGGAGACCTGGAAAGAAGAAGGGAGGGTGGAGAAGAGAGTGAGAGAGAGTGTGTTTGTGGGTACCCTTTGCTGTAGCTACTCTGAAAATAATGCAGGCTGTGAAATGTTGGGGGAGAAGGTCAACAAGCTGCATTAGCTGGTCTGTGACTGTCTTAGAGTTTATTTACACGAGAAAGTGGAGTAGATCGGAATGAAAAACTTGTTGAACTGACTAGGCTTCACTGTGCAGTGGAGTTGTGGACACTTGGTTCTGATGCCTGTGAACCTTAAGGGAACTCCAGGGGACTGACCTGGTTTGATTTTATAGCTCTGCTTCTGAGTCTCCTTTGCTTTAAAGTTATGGTCTTGTACCCCAGCTGTCTTCCCAGAATCTCAAAGAAATCTCTGTTGGGACACATTTCCTTCCAGGTTTTCGTTGTAGTCATAGCTAATAAATGGATAAGAAGATAACGATATCTTAACTCTTTTACACATTGTACATCTCCTCTGGAACACTAGGACATTTTAAAGATGAGGAGGACTTTGTTGGTCATGGCTGTATGCATACTACAGAGACAGGATTCATGATGCAGATAGCCACGTCTGTCCTTCAGTGCTTTGCTAAATCCTTCAACTTCTGTTTCCAAGGGTACATCCTGAGTGTTCTCTCAGAGCTTGGGGGCCTTCATGTTGCTCACCATTCTGGGTGGAGGAGGAAATTAGGTCATTTTCTTAAACTACTGAGTAAGAAATCTAGAAGTTGAGTCTAGCTGTCTGGTTTCCAATCTGATGATTGTTCACTATACTTTACTGCATGGATGAAACAGAGTCATCATGATCCAACCCTTTAATTTTTCAGATGAGAAAATCAAGATTATATAAATTTTCCAAGGCCCAGTGGCCTTTCAACTTCACCACCCTTTCTCTTGTCTCCCTCACCTCTTTGCCAATTCCAACCCAACTTTTCTTTGACCTTTTACCAACATCTCAGAATAAATGTATGTTTAGTTATTTGACTTCACAGTTCTGGACTAATATTAACTAAAGGTGAGACTTGTAGGTCAGAGGGGAGGAGAGAGTGGTGCCTTGGCATTGTGATGGGAAAGCTGCTTTGAGAGAAGAGAATCCCTTGACGTCCCTAAAATCATACCTTGTACGTTCTCTTCTACTCTCTTCCTTCATAGATCTTGTCTTCACAGTATTTATTCTTAAAAATTATTCATTGAGCACTTGTTATGTGCCAGGCAGTATTCTAGGGGTTAAGAGACATCTGCGAACAAAATAGACAAAAGTCCCTTATCTTGGGAGGCTTATATTCTAGCAGGTCGTGATAGAGAACAAGCAGTAGATATTATAAATGATAAATGGGTGAATTAAATAATCTGTTAGACAGTGAGAAGGGATATGGAAAACAACAAAGTAGGGTAAGAAGAATTAGGCATGCTGGGGTTGGGAGGGGCAGGTCCCTGCAGAGGTAATAGAGTGGGTCAGGGTGGACTCACTGAGAAGGTGGCATTTGAATAAAGACTTTCAGGCCGTAGTGGAATAAGCCATTCAGATATTTGGAAGAAGAGCAGTCCACAAAGAGGGATGAGCAAAGGCAAAGGCCTTACTGTGGGGAAATGCCTGGAATGTTTGAAGTAAAGTACAAGGTCAATGAAAGAAAAAGAGAATAATAACAGCGGAAGTCAGTGAAGTAACCAGAAGTCAAACCATGTAGTGATCTCTCGGTCATTGTTAAGACTCTAATTTTCATTCTGGTTGAAATGGGAAGGTATTACAGGGCTTTAACCGGAGGAGAGATGTGATCTGGCTGATATTTTACTAATCATTTTGGTTACACTGTTGAGGACAGGCAGGATGGTGGGAGACAGAGAGGGAGACCAGTTAGGAAGCGATTTCAGTAACTGAGGCAAGGGACGATGACGGCTTGGAACAGTGGAGAGAAGTGGTTGTAATCTGGATACAGGACTTCCTGATGTAATGGATATGGAATAAAAGAAAGAGAAGTCAAGAAAGACATCAATGTTTTTGTTATAAGCAACTTGAAGATTGGAGTTGCCATCAGCTGAGATGGGAATGACTTCAGGAGCAGTAGAGAGAGTGCGAGGTGGACCAGGAGCTCCATACTGGTGCCTGGTAGACAGCTAAAGCAGAGATGCTGAGTCTGGATTTTGGGGGCGAGTTCTGGGTGGAGATCTATTGTGGAAGTTGCTTCCCACATATAGATGTTATTTAAAGCTATGACACTGGAAACTTTACAAAATAGTGGGAGTAGATAGAGAAAAATTCAAGGTCTGAGCCTGGAGCACTCAACATTAAGAGATAAAGAAAGAAGAGGAGAAGGAACCAAGAAAGGAGACACAGATGCGTGTCACGGAGGTGGTGGGGGAAAGTGTGGTGTCTGGAAACCAAGCCAAGAAAGTATGCAAAGGAGAGGAGAATCAGCATCAAATGCTATTGGTGGGTTGAGTGATATGGGGAATGAGAATTAGAAATTGGATTTAGTACCCAGATGGTCCAAGGTGACCTTGACAAGAATAATTTTGATAGAGTGGTGGGGATAAAAACCTTATTGGGGTGAGTTTGTGAGAGAGAATGTAAAGAGAGGCAGGTGAAATAGTAAGTATAAGTATCTCTTTCAGGTAGTTTTTATAAAAGAGAAAAATGGGATGGTAAAAAAGTATGGTCAAGAGAAATATTTTTTAAGATAGGAGAAATAACAGCATATTAATATGCTATTGGGTTGGTTGGTGTTGGTGACAGAGGGATGGACTGCTGGAAGCACTGTGGTGGGAGGAAATAGAACTGGCTTTGGGATGGGGTGTGGATGTTTCGTGTGTGACAGCTGAGAGAAAGCAGAGGACCTGTGTATAGAGGCTGGTGGCTGGAAGATGAGAGGGCAGGGGGTGTATAGGAACTCTCTCTGAATTGCTTTGTTGTCTCAGAGAAGAAGGTCATCGACTGAAAATGAAAATGTAGAAGAAGATATTGGAGGTTGAGGAGAGAGGAGAAGGTGTGAAACAGACGTCTGAGAAAGTAGGAACGTGAATGAACAAGGGAAGTACAGCACAATTGCTAAGCAGCTTTAAGGGCTTATTTGAGGTTCATGGTCGTGGATTTGAAATGAAACCTGTCAGTGTGATTGTGTGTTTTCTTCTAGGGATCTTCAGCTACACAGCTGATGTACATAAATGGTGGGAAATTGAATCTTTTTCCCTTTGGAAACTTAAAAAATGCAACAATTTGAATATTTTGAGAATGTCCCACCTTACTCTGGCTGTACAGATCTGTCAGTGTTCTGCTTTCACAGTTAGGGTGTTTGGTTTGCAAGTTGCTGGGACCAACACTAGCCAATTCAAGGAAATAAAGATAACAAGAGGGCTTTGATAGGACCTACTGCAAGGATGTGGAAGAGTTCCCAGAACCAAAGGACAGGCTGGAGGAGCGGCCAGGGCAGACCCAGGAATGAGGAGCTCCAGGGACTTAGGAGGCGGGAAGCCGCTCCCAATCCCTGCCCTGGGGGCAGATGAGCTCCAGTTCTTCTCAGGCCCATGTCCTTTTGCTCACAGCTCAAATTTCCCTAAAGCATGGATGGGCCCAGGGAGAACAAGTCCCTTGATGAAGCTCCCTTCAGGTCTATATCCAGTGAGAGGAGTTTCCCAAAGTAAATCTGTACCCTTTACCATCAGAAGAAATATGGAAGTTAAGCAGCTCCGACAGCTGATGTCCACTTCATTTCTGGTTCCTGGAGTCATCTAAATGGCAAATAGCAGATTGGACCTCATAGGCTTGTAGTACATTCATTCAACCTAAGTGTTTCTGTGAACTAGCAATATACTTTCTTTTAAAACTCATCTTCATACCTACAATTTGGAAAAAGTTATGTTTTAAAACAGCTTCATATTCATTAGCTACTTTTTTCTTAAAAACTTGATGAGGTAGATAGAACTAGAATTAACATTCCCTCTTGTGAGGTGAAAACTTGAGGTCCTGGATATTCAGGCACTTGTCCCAGATCACCCTGATGTCTTAAAAGAATAATCAGAGCTCCAACTGAGTTTGACTTCCATCCGTCAGTTGTCCCTCTCTTTTTTATGGAACAATTTCCTTAAGATATCTCGCCTCCTACCCCGATCCACAAAAGTCTCAACATTTATTAGGAAGCTGCATGACAGAAAAAAAAAAGTGCTCTGGAAAGGTGAGATTCAAGTCTTGATTTTTACCACCTGTAAGCTTCATGGTCACAATAACAATCTCTTCTACCTGAACCCTACTGGCTGGTTCCCTCCCAGGGATATCTGATATCTGATAAAAGAATGAAATAGAGTAGTAGGTATTAAGGGGATGGGAGAGTGGTTATAGAACAAGAGTCATGTACTTGTGAAGTGCTATCATTTTACTTATTCATGCTGTAAATTCTCCTTGTAAGTGTAGGCCCGCAGTGCCATTATCACTGACCATTACAGCACATGTGCCTTTACTTCAGCATGTGAGTAGCAGCAAGGCAAGGTGGATTCCTCATGCTTTCTCTGTGTAGACGGAATCAGTGGTTTCAGTCTGTAAGACCTGCATCAAATTTTCTACAATTTGTTTTTCTTGCTACCTGTTAAACATGCAGTAGTAAGGGTGTTCGATTTCCAAAGAATAATTAAGCCAAGGATATCGTGTCCCATCTTTGATGAAATGCAGATTTCACATTAAAATCAGATCTTTCGTTTTTAAAGGTTGAATAAAATAGCATGTAAAAAAAGAATTCCCACTGGCTAAATTTAGGCTGCTTAAAAAATGTTGAATGTGAGATTATTCTTGGTACAGAAACATTTTCACTTGGCTGTGAATTGGATACATTCAAACATCATTTTAGGTTCTTGTTTTTGGAATTGTGTGTGATCAGGGGGATCATCAAACAAATGTCGATAGGCACATCGGATTCAGTACCTCTGCTTCTCTCATTCTATTGAGCTATTTCACATGGTGATGCCACATGAGGATGGTCTTCTGCTTGCCGGTACACTTGCAGTGATTGATTGGTCATGAAGGGCTGATGGTAATCTTACATGTGTTGACTTTCCATTCATACTTGGCTTACCCCGAATCGTGAACAGGCAAGACACTTGTCTTGCTTATTTGAAATTATTAGCCTTATCTATACAGGTCTAGGTACTTAAGTACCATGTGGCAGATGTAGCCATTTCAAGATACATACCTACAGATACTCTCTGTTCTCTCTGTTGCAGATCTTATGCATATAATTATAATAATATATGGCATTTAATGAACTTGTTCTATGTACCAGATACTAGGCTGATAACTTTACATATTGTTTTTAACGTCATTCTGTGAACATAGAAATTATTGAAGAAGAAAAAAGTGACTCACCTAGCCATGAAATAGTCCAGCTATTTGGCACATCTAAACTGGACCATCACTCCCTGGGAAAGAAAAAAAAAAAAGAACTTCATGCATTTTCCCTTGAAATAGAGAGATTTTTTCCCTTTCTGCTTTACTAAAGAAAAACCTCTAGACAAATATAGGGAATGTTCTTTTTCATCCTAGCCCATTACATTATCATCTCCTAGATTGATGAAGAAAGTAAAGACTCATACTAGGCCCCCTAACACCTCCACTCTGTGCGTCCTAACAGACTCAGAAGAAGAAAAGTGATGCTACAGGAGAGCAGCTGTCATCCCCACCTCACCCCACTCCTGCCAGATAGCGCCATTGGCATGTGCCCATCTGAGCAGGCTGCCCTTTTCCTTCAGCCATGTGCAAAGCCTGGTCACATTGCTAGCCTTGGAGGACCTTTCTTGGAGGGCCATAAAGCAATTATATTACTTTTCCTGCTATGGGAAGCAACAGCTTCAATCATGAACCATCACTGTTGATGGGAGAGTGGCTGAGTTATAATAATACCTGTCCGACCTCACAGGGGTGTCGTCTGTATGAGATTACATAATGGATGCAAAAAGCCATTTAAAAAATGTAAAAACCTAAGCCAAAATAATAAAAGAACAAAGAACATTATGATTCCTATAATGTCAGCATTTTACCCCAAACCGATCTGTCAAGGACAAGCCAAGTTCTCTTGGTAGGCCACAGGGTTTTCGCCCAAATTTCTAGCAGATTTGTTTAAAACTGACCACTCTCATAGGGAAAAAGAAGAATGAAAAAGAGCAGTGAGCTCATATTTGGGGTCTGATACTACCCCCAGTTTTCTCTCTCGCACACATGTACAGACACCAACATGTGCACAAGGCATAAGAAATATGTAAATGTTCTATAAATGTTAGAAAAAAAAGATAATTCAGATATCGCTGAGACTTTTCTGCTCTTACAGATCTGGACCAGATTACCTTGATTCTAGCTCCTTAGCAGGATAGCACTAAGCATCCGAAATCTCCGTAAGATTTTTCCAAGTTGCTCAGGTTTCTTATCGTTTCTGTTCTTGGGCTTCTATATCTTACAAGCAGACTCTTTGCTGCATGACCTGAGGCAGCACAGAGAAACTCAGCCTCTCTATGATCTCAGCCATCTACACTATCCATTGCAGATATACCACTAGGTTGTGCTGGAGTGGGTGAGAATGCAGTGGAGGTGCAGGTGGGACTGAGTGTTCACAGCCACAGTGAAGCAGCATCCATCGGTTCAGTAGGTGTTATCCGTGGCGACCACTCCTTCCAAAGGGAGATTGAGACCTTATTTCCAAAGGCCTTCTCCAAAGGTTCTTCTCCCTCTCCCTCCTCACTTCTGTCTATATCCCCACACCCTACATCCCCACTGCCGCCCTCCCCAGCCCAGATGTATGTGGGGCTCCCCCTCTTCCACAGGCCACCTTAGAGATGAAGGAGTCTTCCTAAGTGAATCTAGAGACTAAATTGCCGTCACCTCCTTCCAAAGCATGAAATATTTATGTATTACCTAAATCCTGGTGCCCATCAGGGCTGAACACTGATAACGGAAGCCTGTCCGATACATTTTGACCGCCACTCTAAATTGGTCACTTAGTGAAATCTATGAATTAGACCCAATTGTCTTGAAGAGCTAGCCTAGATCTAACATTCTGTGTTTCTCTAGTATTGAGAGAAAGACGGGAGAAAGGCTTTATTTCTGTGAGTAAAAGAAAAAAAAAAGATCTTTCTAAAAAGAATGTAAGGAGAACACCCACTATTTCTCTCTATTCTCAGATGTCGCATCACATCGCATTGCTCTCGGTGAGCTAGGAAGTCAGTGCACTCTTTAAAAAGTCATACTGTCCAGGGTAAGAAGGACCCCTTCTTTCACTTCCAATCAGTCAACCCATTACTCCTTTTCTCCATTTGTACATTTGCAGAGTAGCTTAAAAGGCATGAGTCATGTTCTGAAAATCAAAATGCACATACAGAGCATATAAAATGAACCGCAAAGAGAGTAGGAATTAGAGACACAATGTGGCCCTTTGTGAAACATGACAACATCCCTGGAGACCAAGATTTCTGAGTGTTGTTGAACTAAGGAGGGTAATGACAGGGTTCAGGATTTGCCAGAGAGTGTGTCATAACATGGAGATTTTAGGAAAAGTGCAGAGTGCCTTTAATCAAGCCTAAGAGGAGCTTGTTAATGGTGCCCTGTTTGTCAGTTGTTTATGTGGTGGGTGGGCTGAAATCAGAACGTTACCATTTTTTGTTATGAAAATTTATAGAGTGTTTATCTAACGTTTTTCTTCTCCAAGGGAACATGTGCAAAATGTTAATTATAGAGATTCCAGCTTTACCTTGCCTGGAACATTATTTTCACTTGGGGTCACCTCTGTTAAGCGGGGCCTTGAGTTTCAGTGACTTGGCATGTCACCCTAAGGGGATGTGTGTGCCTCCAAAAGGATCTCTGTAGGATCCGCCACTCCGAAATCTCCGTAAGATTTTTCCAAGTTGCTCAGGTTTCTTATCGTTTCTGTTCTTGGGCTTCTATATCTTACAAGCAGACTCTTTGCTGCATGACCTGAGGCAGCACAGAGAAACTCAGCCTCTCTATGATCTCAGCCATCTACACTATCCATTGCAGATATACCACTAGGTTGTGCTGGAGTGGGTGAGAATGCAGTGGAGGTGCAGGTGGGACTGAGTGTTCACAGCCACAGTGAAGCAGCATCCATCGGTTCAGTAGGTGTTATCCGTGGCGACCACTCCTTCCAAAGGGAGATTGAGACCTTATTTCCAAAGGCCTTCTCCAAAGGTTCTTCTCCCTCTCCCTCCTCACTTCTGTCTATATCCCCACACCCTATACATCCCCAGCCGCCCTCCCCAGCCCAGATGTATGTGGGGCTCCCCCTCTTCCACAGGCCACCTTAGAGATGAAGGAGTCTTCCTAAGTGAATCTAGAGACTAAATTGCCGTCACCTCCTTCCAAAAGCATGAAATATTTATGTATTACCTAAATCCTGGTGCCCATCAGGGCTGAACACTGATAACGGAAGCCTGTCCGATACATTTTGACCGCCACTCTAAATTGGTCACTTAGTGAAATCTATGAATTAGACCCAATTGTCTTGAAGAGCTAGCCTAGATCTAACATTCTGTGTTTCTCTATTATTGAGAGAAAGACGGGAGAAAGGCTTTATTTCTGTGAGTAAAAGAAAAAAAAAAGATCTTTCTAAAAAGAATGTAAGGAGAACACCCACTATTTCTCTCTATTCTCAGATGTCGCATCACATCGCATTGCTCTCGGTGAGCTAGGAAGTCAGTGCACTCTTTAAAAAGTCATACTGTCCAGGGTAAGAAGGACCCCTTCTTTCACTTCCAATCAGTCAACCCATTACTCCTTTTCTCCATTTGTACATTTGCAGAGTAGCTTAAAAGACATGAGTCATGTTCTGAAAATCAAAATGCACATACAGAGCATATAAAATGAACCGCAAAGAGAGTAGGAATTAGAGACACAATGTGGCCCTTTGTGAAACATGACAACATCCCTGGAGACCAAGATTTCTGAGTGTTGTTGAACTAAGGAGGGTAATGACAGGGTTCAGGATTTGCCAGAGAGTGTGTCATAACATGGAGATTTTAGGAAAAGTGCAGAGTGCCTTTAATCAAGCCTAAGAGGAGCTTGTTAATGGTGCCCTGTTTGTCAGTTGTTTATGTGGTGGGTGGGCTGAAATCAGAACGTTACCATTTTTTGTTATGAAAATTTATAGAGTGTTTATCTAACGTTTTTCTTCTCCAAGGGAACATGTGCAAAATGTTAATTATAGAGATTCCAGCTTTACCTTGCCTGGAACATTATTTTCACTTGGGGTCACCTCTGTTAAGCGGGGCCTTGAGTTTCAGTGACTTGGCATGTCACCCTAAGGGGATGTGTGTGCCTCCAAAAGGATCTCTGTAGGATCCGCCACTTGTCTGGGGGGAGGTAGCATTTTGGGTTGTGGATTCTGGCTGCTGGACAACACCTTGGGAGGCTCCCAACCACACACAAATGGAGGAATTCCTACTTGTTAAGCCTTCCAGTTTGCCAAGGTAGTTATTACCTTATTTTTACGGTAATAGATGTTTGTTCAGTCATAGAGTGTTATGGTTGAGTCTTTGATCTCACCTCCCAAAGTTAATTGTAAAACTTTTGTGTGATCTCCTGTATTCCTGGATTATAAAATGGCATCATCAGGCAATTCTTATTGTTATGGATAATTGCCACAGAGAGGGAAAATAGGATATACGGCTAGAATTAAAGAATGAAAGTAAACACTTATGGCGAACATTATGCTTTAGAAGAAGGCATTGCGATGTGATAGCGTAATGATTCCAATTTCAGATTTATAGTGATTTAATGAAATAAGCAGTGTGCACTGGCTCTAAACATATGTTGACAGAGGCAGATTGAATAGCAGATATTTCTATTGTAAAGTAGTGATTTTTGTGTCCAAAACGTCATTATCTTTAAAAGATATATAGTCCTTTGAGGTCTGAAAATACCCATAGTTTCCTTTTAATGCTTCTTGAGCTTAGCACTAATTGTTCTATCTTGGAAGACACTAGCTATTTCCACATACGGGCATTGTAATAGGATTTGCATTTCAGCAGTTAGCAGTCCCAGCCTGTTTGTTAGAAAGGCTGGGGAAGGAAGAGAAGACTTCTTACACTGGCTGTCATCGGTGATGATTGGGTTTACAAAGGACTTCAGATATAATGACAGGGAGATTTTATAAAAACCCGATGCTTTCAAGTCAATTTCACATTCTGCTTTTAATTAGAACTAGCCCCTTTCTCTTTTTTTCATTTTGCCAATAACATACCTTTCCTTAATTTCTAGTGGGAGAAAACTCTGCCAAAACTGGATGAAAAACTGTCCATTTGGAATCATGTCATAAAATAGAACTAAAGGAAAGGGTCGAAGTGGCTGACCCTGGGTAAAATAGCTCCCCAGGAATGGTCCCACTCATTGTACAGTTGATGCCAGAGAGAGGCAAAGCAAACACAAAATTGCATTAATATGGCAACTAACACAATTCTAACTGTGACTATCTGCCAAAGCTGGGATCCTGTTTAGGATTTCACTTAATCCACCTACTATTTTTTTCCCTTTGACACAATTTGAAATTTAGATACCTTTTCCACACAGGACTAGGAATCCTTCTTTGGTTTGGTTTTCAATATAATGACCTCATCATATATCAATCAAACACTTCCTTTCGATCTTTATCTTTGGTCCATAGCCTTCCCTTGCAGAGCCTTGGCTTTCATACACTACAGCATTTTCAGTGTTTATAAGTTATACCTGTACTTACATTTTTCTGAGTGTAGACTTAGGAGATTGTTATTGAATGCAGAGATTCAGTAGCTCCAATTCAGCATTTTCCTGTTCAGAGGTCTTGAATTCTTCTGCTTACTCCAGTCTTCATTTACCCAGACGCTAGGATAAAAGTTTTAAAGGTCACTTTTTTCCTATTAAATTCTCCTTGTTTTTTGACTTAAAGAAAAAAACTCTCATCTTTCATTAAAGAATCCATCCAAACTTGAAGGAGGGGATTAGAAAGTTTAGATGTTATTCCAAGTGGATGTTAAAAAAAGAATGCCAAACTATCAGAAATGAGGGTAATATAGAACCGAGTAAGAAGCGAAATGCTGCCAATGTGAATAAACAAAATTCACTAGATTTTTTTCTCTTGGATATCAGCTTTTTCAGGATTTTGAGTGCCTAGTCATTGAAAAGCTTTGCTCATATTCTGTCATTGTAACATCCATAGAGATTGTGGTAACTAATTGCAATTATTCACTCACACAAAGACAAAAAAAAAAAAAAAAAGTCTTTCTTTTTCCAATTTCTTAGTTTGTGTGTAAAGTTGCCTATTCCAGATGGGGCCCATTATGTGATGTTGTATTTCAAAGGGAAACATTTCTTAAAGTTGCTGAAAAAAATGTCTATTAAGGAAATAAGAGCTGCTGAAGGAAAAGTCATGTGTTATCTATTTCTTCAATTAGTGGCAAAATTCTGGTAGTATTCCGAAGGAACTGTGGGGGTTCTAATTGAAGTATTTGAGTCTCTCTCCTCACCAACCCACCCAATGCTATTGTAAAAAGAGAGAAAGAAAGATAGGATTCAATTCCAGGGGAAAACAATTTCTGATTTTGTAGCTATGAGAACAAAGTTGCACTATTTTGCTTAATGTGTCGTTTATTAAAAGTTTTTCTCAGTAGGACAGCAAGCAATTATTTGAAACAGCTGGGTTACAAGAAGGACTGATCACATGTTATTACACACAGAGGAATTATGGATTATGGAAAGATGAACAATATAATTATGCTCATGGAGTGTCACTTATTAATTTTTAAGGTGAGATTTGTAATAATATCATAATAGCTATAAAAATCGGAGCAAATATCTGGCTTTCTAAGAGTCTCCAGGCTTAAAATTGGTACATGGCTTTAATTTTGTTAAAATGTGGTAGAGTGCCTGACAATTTTCAGTGTTTGAAGGGAGATGGAATCTTACAAATGCTGAAGACAGTATCTAGAATATTTAATCTAAAATTCTCATTTCATTGACTTTCATTTATCACAACCCCATTCCCTTCCTGGGTTACTGTAGAGATGGACACAGGTTAGGGTAGCCCACAGCTGTCTTGCATTTCCTCGGAGTTATTATGCAAAGGTGAAAAGACGCTATCATCTTGGACGTAATTGACTTCCATGTTAATTAACACCTTTTCTGGCTGTACCATGGTAATTATTTAGGAAGCTTCACCTTTGAGAAGTCCAGACAATCACTCAAAAATCAGGGCCTTCTATGCCTTTCTAGAGGCCCTTTCCTAAACAGTTTAAAGTAATTTCTCTCTACAGGCATATCTCGTTTATTGCGCTTTGCTTTATTGTGCATCACAGCTGTTGTGTTTTTTTTACAAATTGAAGGCAAGACCCTCTGCCAGTAAAAGCTTACAGCTTGCTTTATTGTGATGCTTACTTCACTCTGGTAGTCTGGAATTGAACCCACAATACCTCTGAGGTATGCTTGTATTTTTGTTTTCCTCGCCTCTTCCACTCTCTTCTTTCTAGTTCGTTGTTAGCGTTATTACTAATTAAGCAGCTTTTTGAAACAGGATGAGGATAGTCTCTTTTGCCAGATTAGTGGGTGGTATTTGCAGTAAGCAATCAAAATACACTTTACTGAATTAAAAAAGAAAAGACTAATAATAACAATAGTAAATCAACAACAACAAATGAGGGCGAAAAACTAAAGTGACTTAGAAATTAAGCTAAGTCAGTAAGCTGTGAGGTGGCCTGAAAATCCTGTGGGTGTAGATAAGCAGGTTGCCTCAGCAGTGGCTCTCAATATAAAATAGGAAAGAATACAGATCATCATTACCCCAAGTCTGATATATTTGAATTTTTCCCAGCTGCTATATAGTTATAGAGCTTTAATTTTTACCTTTGAGTCTTTTTTTCTCAAATGATGAAAACTTTATTTTTTTAAGCTTCTAAAATGCAATGGACACTCATTATTAAAAATTTAAGTGAAGTAAAAGTCCCCAGTGAAAAACTGCTAATATTTAGTGTCTGTCCTTCTAGCACTTTTTATATGACACATAAATATAAAGACATGAATATATGTAAATACATTTTAAATAAAAATTCATTTATTCAACATTATTTATTGAGTAACTTCAGGCAGTGGGATATCAGGGTGAGCAAAAATAGACAAGGTCCCTCCCCTTGTGGAGTTTAACAGCCTACTAGAGATATTAAAGACTCGTATGACTGAATATAACATTAAAAATGTGGCAAGTACAATAAAGAAAGGTACACAGCGTAAGACCTTATGTTAGGGGACAAGGGCTTCATTCAGGATATCAGGAAAGGTTTCCCTGAGGAAGTGATGATACTGAGTTTTGATTTCAAGGAAGAATTAGGGCATAGATGGTACCTAGAAAAAAATGGGGTGGAGGGGAAAGGAGGGATCCAGAGCAGATGATCTTTCCAGGTAGCTTGCTCTCAAGGCTTTGCGATAGGAGTGAGCATGTGCATTTGAGAAAATAAGCAAGGCTAATCCAGAGAATGAGTTTGTCACAGTGGGAGACAAGCCCAGCGTGGGGGGTAGGGAGCCAAAATTTGTGAAGTCTTGTAAACCCTCGAAGGACTGGGGACTTGGTTCTCAGCCCTAAGAATAATGGAAAGCAGCGATTCAGGCATGAAGGTGATGTGCATGAAGTTGAAGGCTTCAGTGTGGAGGACTGATTAAGAGGGGCAAATTAGATGCAAGGAGATTACGTGGGAGGCTGTCATGGTAGAAGGAAGAGAGAGATGTGATGGTAGCATGAACTAGGGTAGTAGTGATGGAGCTGGAGAGAGAAAAGAACTTGGTGATGGATTGTATGTGAGGGATGAATAAGAGAGCAGAATCAAGGGAGACTCTGCCTAGTTTCATCTGTGGTTGCCTTTCAGACCTTTTGCGCATTTGACTGTAGTGCTTTCTCTCTTTTTCTTATTGATTTGTAGGACCTTTTTATATATTGTAGATATTATTCCTCTTTATGTTACATGTTCCAGATATTTTCTTCTGGTCTATTCCTTGTCTTTTAATTTTGTTTTATAGTACTTTTTGACAATCAAGGGTTTATTTTGCATAGTTGTATTTGTCAATCTGTTCTTTTTCTTCTAGAGTTTGTGTCTCTAGTTCTAATGCTTTTATGATAATGTTTAATTGTTTTTTATTCATTTGGAATTTATTTGAAGTATGTTATAAGGTAGAGATTGAACTTTTATTTTCTAGATGGGTAAAAAAATTATATTTATACCATTTGTTCTTTCCCCACTAATTTGAAATAAATTCTCATACGTACATACACAAATATATACATACATAAATTTACGGCAGATATGTGGTAATTATTCTGATCTCTTTTTCTAGTTGACTTTTCTCATGCTAACCATGCAGTTTCAATTAATATTGCTTTATTTAATTAATCAATTTAAATATATGTTTCTTATTCTTTTAGTATATTTTCTTCTCCATAGACATCCAGAGAATCATCTTGTCAGTTCCATGAGATCCATTAAGATTTTACTTGAAATTGCACTGAATTTACATGTTAATTTGAAAAGAATTGACGTTTCTAAAACATTGAGTCTTCCTGTCTAGCAACGTGGTATGTCTCTATTTATTCAAGTCTTTTATGTCCTTAAGTACAGTTTCATGATTTTATTCATATAGCTCTTAAGGCAAAAGTATTTTCTTTGACTGGAATTACTTATAGTTTCCTACTTTCTGACTTCAGTTAAATATTAACAGATCCATCTTTTCTGTTGAAAATATCTAGGCTGATAATTTCGTGAAGTTTGTATACCTCAGATAATGCGTACTTTCTCTCTAAAAAGTTTGACATTTTTGTTCCAGGCAGGAGGATGTATGGAAGGTAAATTTTTCTTTTCTTGGAATAAATACCTTTATGAAGAATTTCAAATCAATCTCTCTCTGCAAGTGATGGCCTGCCCTCTCTAGTGCAAGGTTTAATGTGGGCAGAGAATATGTATCTATAGCTGTATATCTACATCTTTAGAAACACACTCTGTAATGATTTGGAAATATTCCAGCACAGTTCCCCTGTTGGTACATGTTCAAGGTCCAGCCGAAGAATCATTTATCCTTATCCTTGTACGTTTATCTGCTTGCTGATCTTTCTCTTGCCTCTTACCTCCTAGATTCATTAAAGGGTCGAGGGAATCTAGCCACAGGCCCTTAAGGACTGACCCTGAAGTTCATCTTCTGTGTTTTTGAAAGACATTCTCTTCTTGGACCTCCTGCTCAGGCAAAGAAGTTATGATTAGATGTTGTGGTTGATAATGCACACAGGGGCATGCATAAAAAAAAACAAATAAAAAAAATCAGACTCCAAACATATTTATCTTTTTGATGGATTCTTTGTTCATACAGCTTTGTTCAGAACTGTTCTTTCAGTGCCCAAACTAAGCTTGTGTCTGGGTGCACAGACTTGATTTAGAGAGTCACAGTGAATCCCATGGGAGTGCTAGCAGGGACAGAGCCAGTTTCCTCAACCTCTCTATCTCTTCTCTTTTGCCCTCACCCCCTCCTATTTTGCTTGCTTGTGAAACTCCATTAATGATACTTGTGTCTTCATTTTGTAGCCATAGTCTGGGCTCTGCAATGGTGATGGCTTGCACTTACTATCAGTTTCATTTCGAATTAACACTTTCCTATTATACCCATTGTCTGGCCCTCACTCTCCTCCTGCCTGGTACGGTAACACACTGCTTTCAGTATTCAAATGGGATTGCACGGGTCTGCCATCACTAGCTTGATTTTTAACAGGAAGCTAAGACAATAAAGGCCTTGAGAAAGCAAATGTAAGAAATGTATGATTCTGTCTAGGGACATTAGTATAAACTGAAAACAATACTGTAATTTTTGCTTGCTTTTGCCACCCTACTTTCACCAGTAAAGAACAACAGCCCTTCTCTGCACAAAGAAAATGGCTTCAGCACTTTAAGATATAAAATACCAGTTTACTTGTACACTTGGAATTGTCACCTATTGTCCACTTTCCTTCCACTTAATACTCTATGCAAATTCTTTCTGGGTTCAAAGATCACACCTTGAATAATAATAATAATAATAATAGTAGTAGTAGTAGTAGTAAATAATACATAGTGTTTTAAAAGAAAAATTCAGAAAACCTAGTGGCAGGTAACTATTAATAATTCCTTTGTGCATTAATTGAGCCTAAGCAGATACCACAGTGCAACATTGTGGAGACCAGCTCCACGTAGAGCTGGCTTTTGAGGAAGGGACCTCTGGTCATTTCCAGATCTGGTTATGACAAGTTAATGAGATGTTAAACAGGATTTTGGGACCCCTAGAAAAGAACATTCAAGCAAGGATCATAAGTTTTCACTACTCTGAAGGGAGAATATACAGAAAATCAGAAATGGTCTCTGTTTTAGCTGTTCGATGATGCAAGCTGTTTGTCTAGTTTCTAGCTTTCTTTACAGGGTCTTCCTTATCCACCTTCACTGCGGTTACCTAGTTGTTCTTGCCTACCTAGAAACTAAATTTCCCAGGCTCCCTTGAAGCCAAGGTTCTGGCTATAAATTAGATTCCACCGCTAGAAGTTCTCAACGGAGATTTAGAAGAAGGGATTCTTTCTTGGATCCTGGCTGTCTTCATTGACCAGCAAGATTGTGGGTTTCCTGCATTGGCTTCCAGTCTTCTCTAGTTTCCTGGTTGTCATGAAGCAGTGGTGGTAGTGGCCACATCTGATCTGATCTGTAATCTCTGAGCTCAGCTTCTTCAGTCCATGCTGCAGCAGGGGCCTCAGACTAGACTGACATGGCTCCAGTTGTGCCTCTGAGTTAGAAGCTCCTCTAACGGGCTGATTCTGGGTTGTTCCAGGAATCATTCCAAGAAGCTCATCTCTCACCCTCTCCTGTGATTTTGTAAGCCACTCACTCCCTATATTAAATCCACTTTACTTAAAATACTTGTGGTAAATTCTGGTCCCTACTGCAAAATAACATTAATTGTGTCCAATCCTATAGAATTTGAGGGCAGGGACTGCCCTCATATAGTAGACTCTCACAATTCCATGTGCGAGGTTTCGTGTGAGGCACTTTACACATATTCTTTCATTGACTCATGCCAACCACCCTGCAAGGTAGGTATCACTGCCATTTTATCGAGGGTCCCTATCTATAAAGTGAGGGTTAAGGAGGTCAGTAACTTATCTAAGGCCACAGAGCTAGGAAGCAAGATCCCATTCTTCCTTTAAGCCTTCTCTGTCACCCAGCTGTGAGCAAAAAAATGGTTAGAGTGTCAGAAATAAATGTCACCTACTAGGATTTCAAGATAATTTTTTTCATTTTCAAATGGGAAAACTGAGACTATTAGAGAAACATGACCTCATTTCTGTGACTCTTCATCTTGTGAACTAAATGTGTCCACAATGCTGAATTAGACTAGTCCCCTTGATACACTGGAATTTTATGTCTCTGTGTGATGTTGGAGAAGGAGACCCATTTACTCTCACAGTCTTCCCCTCACCACTCTTATTCTACTCCAAGAAGAAGTAGGGGCTGGGAATCAGTCCCTTATGAGGACTGCAAATGGCTGAAGATTTTATTATCTTCCATTTAAAAAATAGATGAATAACGGCAGCAGGGCATGTATTGTGAAAATTTCAAAGGATCCCCCAGGCAGGAGTGAAAATGAGGACTGAGGCCATTCCCCTCAAGCAGCCTTATTCTCTCTCTTGTTCTTTCCCTTCGCTTCCATTTATTTGGCTGAGTCGTTGAAGGGCTGGGACCTGTTCCCTCAGGAGAGCCCCAGGCTCCTAGTTACCGCACCCTGACTCTCCAACTGGCTCCTCTTACTCTGGCACTATACTCCAAATTAGCTTTTCTTCACACCGGAGTGGTGAGACATACACTTTGGGTATAGGTTTTGTGTAAAATAGAGCGAGGTTTCTATGCTCTGGGATTCTAGGGCATTTCAATCAGCTTAGCTTAGACAAAGGCTTTTTCCATGGGTCTGGCTTAGCTTCTTAGAGTTTACTCTGGGTTTCTTTTGGGGGGTGCTAAAAAGAAAATATTAGCTTGCCTTGCTTGGTCTTTTTTGTGTGTACATATTACCCTCTCAGGGACCTTTGAGGAAAAGGACTAGAGAGGCCAAAGCATAATTTAGGTACTATTACAGTACCGTTTTGTTATCACCCCTTATTAGCTCTCTATATAACCATCCCCTGGAAAGTCCTTCTCCCATTCATAGTCCTTCTCTCTGCCCACCCCCCCACAGTTCTGAGTGTAGCCTAGCTTCTGTCGAAGACTCAGCTCAGTGGTTACCACCTCTGTAAAACCTCTTTAAACCTGATAGAATTAATCTTTTGTCTTTAGCAGCCCACAAGCTTTGTTGACACAATAGAAATAGTATGGAAGCACTTACCACAATGCTCTGTGATGAGCTGTTTACTTATCTGTGTTTCTCACTACATGCTTACCTCCTTAGGAAGAGTAACTGCATCTTGTTTATCTCTTAATACTCCGCAGCTAAGTAAATATTTGTTAAATCTTATTGAATTCCCACCCCCAGTTGAATGCATTGTATCAAGTTCAGAGGCATCATAGAGTTTCTTGATTTTAAGGAGCCTTTGATTGTAAGATGCACCTTTGATTTCATAACTGTTTGGAGTCGAATATGCTCAATGTACATGTGTGCATTTCCTCTTAAATCCATTGCTGATGAAGATGGATTTTGGAGCCCACTTTTCTAGTGTGAATGCAGGCTTCTCCACTGACAGATTCTTTGGCCTTAGGCAAGTGCCTTAACTACTCTGCACCTCAGTTTCCTCATCTGTAAAATGAGGCCGATGATAGTATCTACCTCACAGGGCTGTTGTGAAGATTAACTAACATTTAGAATGTATCCTGGTACACAATAAGTGCTATTTTAAGTATTTGTTGTTATTATTGTCCTGATATCAGATACAATGAAATGTAAAATAAAAAATATACACTTTAAACTCATAAAAAATTTAATATTCTTAAAAGCTGGCTCAATGCTTAGTTCAGAACATTTTCCACAACACTATGCACTTCCAGAACTGGCTGTTCTTTCTCTGGACACCCTTGTCCCACCCTTGCCTACTTTTCTTGCATTTTTATTTTTCTTCCTTTTCATCAGTCTTATTTTCACCTGAAATACCAGCCCAATCTCTTGTATGCTTTCATATCAGCTGGCAGGGAATCTGACAAATAGTACGTATCCAATAAAACAGTGTGTGAATAAATGAATCACCAACAGAACCCACACATAACACCTGGAATCAATGAATAGATACTCTATATTCAGATACCTGGAATTAGAATCAACAAATTAACGAACAAGCCCCACCTTCCTGCTCCAACTCTGAGAGGCACACGCTCATATTTTGGGGATAGATCTAAATGGGTGCCCGGTTGGATATGCACCTTGTGCCTGTTTCCTCTGTTTCTTGTCTTTACCTTTTTCTTGTCCAAGCTGAGATGTAGACAATTTTCTTCATATTCTTCATTATTAATGCAATTGTACTTCTTGCTCTCTGCCTGCCATCTCACTGCCCTAAAAATCCACTTTCCTACATGAGCCCTTTGTCTATACATGACAACTGTCTTATCTTCTGTATGTCTAGAATTTTTCAGTCGACTGTTTATTGTCTTTCTCACTCATGTGCATTGCTCTGGGAGGGCATGAGTTTGTCCATATTATTATCACTCCAGGACTCCTCCAGGTGCTACAATGGGAAAGCATTTAATAAATCTTTTAGATAAAACATCAATACTGGCCTAGTTGACTTGTTATATGGGAGATAAAGAATATATGATGATATGGCCAGTGTAATCATTCATCGCTTTATTTATTAAAAACCTATAGATCCTATATGACAGGTATAGTGCCAGGTATTGACAGTCTAACTTAAGAGACAAGATTAAAGATGTTAAAATACATCATTACTTGGAAAATTATTTGACAAAGCACTGTAGATATTCAGTGATGGGATCATCAACTGAGGAGGGCCGAAGTGGATACAGCTTATTTTCATGAAGAGAGTGGAACTTGACTGACCTTGAAAGACTGAAAAATTCAAGCTAGTGATGGGGAGGTAACAAATATTCAAGAAGAGGAGTGTGGCAGAGAGGCAGGAATGAGCCTGCTACTGTGTGGGAGTGAGACCTGTCTGACTGGAATGGAAAACAGGAAGCTTTGGTAGGTCCCAGTATTTGATGTAGATTCAATCAAGTTTCTGAGAAGTCAGGGATGTGATGGAATCAGTTAGGAGAAGATAAACTCATTAAACTTTGAAAATAATGTTGAAGGATAGGGAGCCTTGGGGAGGGCAGCTGGGAATTGTGAATCAGCCAAGATGGCAGCATGGAAATGGAGAGAGAACATGGACGTGAAGACGTTCAGAGAGAGAAGCAGAGCCTAACGGGTCATCGTTTTTGCTATTTGGTTAGACTTTCAGCACTTTTTTCTTTTCTTTTTTTCTTTTTTCTTTCTTTTTTTTTTTCTTTTTTTTGCCCGTGGGAGTCATATGTGCTTTTACTTAACATTTCTCTAATTACTCTGGCTCCTGTCTCACTTTACCCCTCCCTATGAACTATTCACATAGAGTATAACCACCTCATAGTGTGCTAGGTGGTAGATGGTTAATTTTACGTATCAACTTGCCTGTGCCACAGGATGCCCAGATAGTAGATTAAACATTATTTCTGGGTGTGTCTAGGAGGGTGATTCTGAATAAGATTAACATTTGAGGCAATACACTCAGAAAAAAGATTGCCATCCCTATGTGGGTGGCTATTATCCAATCTTTCGAGGAGCTGAATAGAACAAAAGGTGGAGGAAGGAGAAATTTGCCAGGTTTTTTTTTTGTTTTGTTTTTTGTTTTGTTTTGTTTGGGCCTCACTTCTTGAGATGGAATAGCTCATCTCATCTTCTCCTGCCTTTGAACGTGGGCTCCCCTGGCTCTCAGGCCTTCCAGCTCACACTGAATTATGCCACCAGCTTTCCTGAATCTCCAGCTTACAGATGGCAGATCATGGGACTTCTCAGCCTCCAAAATTGTTTCAGCTATTTCCTGATAATAAGTCAGTCTCTATCGAAACAAAATTGACATATTTATATCTATGGACAGATAGATATATCAATTTTTTTGTATCAATTTTTAATACAGGCGGGGAAAAGTTCAATCACGTGAAACACAGATTTCTGTTATTGGGTTGTGTGGCCATGGTGATGGTGATGGGTGTTAGTGAAATGACCAGAAAGACCTTGCACAGCTGGTTGGTTGGCCCAGGACCTCAGTGAATTGTCCTTGTTACGGCTGTGGCTTGGCATAATGAATGACAGATATCTGATACCCTTACCTCTCTGCCACATGCCTCGCCACTTTGAGCAAGACGATAAGAACTAGGGCTAGATGGAGGATAGGAGCCAACCAATCATTAAGCTTCCCTTCCCCTGCAATCCCTTTATGTTTATTTTTATTATACGTCTTTGTGACATTGTTAAACCTCAAAAGACAGCTCAATGAAGCGGCCCTGGTAAGAACTCTGCTTTCTCAGCTACATTTAGGAATGTGACAAACATCACTGATATTCTCCCCCCCTCCATTTTTATAACTTTAGAATGTATTTTAGCCTGCCATATGGTTAGCCCCCATAGAAGCTGCTAGTACTCTCTGCTGTTTTTTCCTGGTAATTACTTATCTCTTCCCAATGAGTTTCAGCTTCCTTTGAGGGCCTGCCATGTCTTGTACCTTTCTTTACTCCTGACAGAGGTGCTCACTAAACAATAGTTGAAAGAATGAAGAAATAAACGAATTTCCTGAAGTGCTGATAGCCCCAAAAAACTCATAAAAACAATATAACCTTTTTGATTTACTCTGATTTTTGAAGAACTGAAAATAAGTATATTCATAAGTATACAGATAAAGTGATTTATAACATGAGGTTAAATGTAGCTTAAGCATCAAGGATGCTTATACAGAGTTCAACTTACAATAAATGGAGGAATGGCAAAGCTGATATTGTGTCCTCGTCACAGAACTGGAGACTTCAGGTGTTGTCTACTCAGAGCCTCTCACTTTGAAACTGAGGATTAGAAGAAAGAAGTGACTTGTCCAAGACACTATATATGATGGTAGTGCCTGAAATAAAATCTAGAATGGACTATCTCTAAATCTGCCCTCAGGCTGCTGTGTTGGAACCATACTCATCAGAGACCCCTTTGGGAGACGCGCACATGCTGCTACAGCTTTCAATGCCAAATTGACTCTTGTTCCAAAGTCTTTGGCCAGAAACTCTTCCAGAGGCTTTGCCAATTGATGAAGCAGAGAGAAAGAAGTGCCAGGAGTAGAAGAAAGATTAGAGATGGAAGAAAGAGAGGACCAGGAAATGTGGAACCAGCACTTCCTTGAGAATACTGGTGATGGTGGTGGGGAGTGGGCCTGAGAACCAAGGCAGTGGTGACTCAAGCTATTATGGACTGAATGTTTGTGTCTTCCTAAAATTCACATGTTGGTGCTCTGACTCCCAATGTGGTGGTATTTGGAGATGGGGCCTTTGAGAGGTGATTAGATTTATATGAAGTCATGCAAGTGGGTTAGTGCTTTGTTCTCTCCTCCATATGAGGATACATGAAAAGGCAGCTGTCTACAAGCAAGAAGAGAGCTCTCACCAAGAAACAAATCCACCGACACCTTAATCTTGGACTTTCCAGCCTCCAGAACTGTGAGAAATAAATGTGTTCTTTAAACCACCCAATCTACAGTATTCTGTTATAGCAGCCTGTGCTGACTGAGATATGTCTATGCCCTGAGAGTTTGGAGAGCTTCTTTCTGTTGCTGGAACAGAAAAGAGATATAAGTTTCCAGTGAACTAGATATTCCAAAGAATATCTAGATGTTCCAAGGCAAATCGATTCAGAGATTTTTTTTTTCAAGGATGTATTTGAATTGGGACATGATTCCAAGTGTGCCATTCTTTGCCTTGAGTGTCGAGAGGCAGAGAAAATTATCTTCAGACAGAGAAGGAGCGACCTCGTAGAGCAGAGCAAAGGCAAGAAGCAAGCCATCAGAGTTAGTCCGTTTCTGCCAGCTTTCCGATCCAGGCCTCTGTCCCCATGTTCCTCCTATTTTACTTAAACAAGTTAAATGAGCTTTGTTTCTTGCAATCAGGTAGTCCCTAGCTAATATCTGGAGTCGTTAAGTGCAGTTCTTCACCTTCTTTCTCCCACAAATCCAAACACCTAATTCAAGGAAAAAGAAAAATGAAACAACAATTATGCAACAACGATTAAGCATTTTTGTTAAATTCTGGTTTTAATACTCATTTGCAAACTAGTCCACAAGTCTGTCATTTATAATATTATCTCTATATCAAAATGCACTTTGACTTCTTAATACCTGAGTTAATAATTTTTAAAACTTGTTTAAAAGTTATTTTCTGTGTATATGTGTGAAATAACTTGGTTCATTCGTAGATTAATGGTATAGAGCAAAGACCGTGCATGAGTTTTGGTCTCTAGTGGCAGAATCACTAAGTAGCTGTAGGACTCTGGACAAGTCATTTAAATTCTTTGGACATCAATTTCTTTCATCATTCCTAAAATGGGAACAACAATACACTCTTGGATTGTTGTAAGAAGTAAATGACTTAGTCTATACAAATCACTACTGTTTGAAACATAATATTCTCAACGAATGGCAATTTCTTCTTTTTTTTTTAAACCATGGCCAGATGAGTTCCACCCAGACGTAAATGATAGTCCTCTTGTTAAATAAGAATTTCAAACATATCAATTAATTGTTTTATTTTTCCTGTTCAAAATAGAGGAAAGTTAACTTTTGCATTACTGATAACCCTCTTTCAAAGTATATTGTCTCATATTATTGCCCAAAAGCCCTGGATTGTTTTCTGATCTTAGAAAGAGAAGAGGATTCCCCCCTCCCCAAAAAAGACAATTGTCTAAATGTAAATTCTAACTCAGTAAAACATTTCTGTATGTTATTGGATGATGACTGTAGCATGGAGGAGTAAGATCTTTAGGAAAGCAGCAGCGATGGTACCCTCTTAGATTCTTTTTAGCTAGAGGGATCCTGATTTGATTTAGGTGAGATATAGTTTGTAACTGGATGAAACTGCACTCTGTTAAAAAACAACTGACTTGCCCTGCAGGAATTTGCTTTTCCGAAGACTTTATTCCAGAGCTAACCCCCCTTTTTTTTCTTCTGGAGTTTTGTTAGCTTACAGCTTTCCTGGGTTTCCCTTATTGGTGTCTCCATCTTTTAATTTGAATAAGGACACGAGTAAATTATAGAATTCCTATTGGCTATGGTTTTGTTCTTTGGAGCGGAGATGAATTTCTCCAAGTTCTTTTCATCACTTATCCTGTGAATTCTATCACTATAGAAGTTGAGAATTACTATGCAGAGTCTAAGAGTCTGGGTTTAAGGAGAGAATGAAATATGTTTTAATAGCAGTTGTAAAATAATCATCATGCAGAATATTGGGAGAAACAGCTTAGTGACTCAAATGAGACCAGAGAGTACACATGACTGATTCTGAATATAAAACCATTCCCTACTTTTTCTCTACCTATCATAGACCTTTACACATGGATGAGCTTGATAAATATGCTTTTTAATAACATTGCTTCTTCACGTGTGGACAATAGTCAGATTTTTACATGTGGCTATGCCACTGGGCTTTCATTTTAGGAAGTTGGATCTCATGGTTTTACAATATTAATAATATTAACAACAGAAATAAGACTAAAAAGCAATGCTACAAATAATGAGGACCAACACTTCCTAAGCACTTACTCTATGCCTGGCACTGTGCCAAGCATGCAATATGCTCGTTGCCTCTTTTAATACTCAAAGCCACCTTATGAAATAGGTTTTGTTATCTCCTCTTGACCATTGCTGAAATCAGATTAAGTTACTGGCCCAGAGACACATAGCTAGTATCGGTATAGTGAGATTCAGAACCAGTCTGTTCACTCTGTTGGGTAATATGTACTTGGTATCCAATTCTGCAGAAGAGTATTAGTTTAGCAAAGTCAGATTGAACTTATTAGTGATGTGGGAACTATTTAGCAGATAGGAAATTTAGAACAGTTGGAAATATCTCAGTTAGTGACAGATGTTGAACACAAAAGTTCTCATAGACTGCTTGCTTCATTGGTCAAACTCAGTTTTATAAAGGTGCTGATTCACCAACACAGTTGTTTTACATTATGGCCAGATGCTTCTTCAATACTTGAGAATGTTTCCTCTTGATTTAGTCTAATGGGAAATTAACAAGAGACTTTTGGGGAAAGCAAAAAAATATGAGAGGGCTGGGGTAGGGTACAGATAATAATCTTTTTCATGAAGGAACTGCCAACCCCCCTCCATACCCCCCAGCTGCCCCGTTCCTCTGCTGAAGGCATCCCAGCCATCATCAGTTGCTTTGTCTTGTTTGACACAAAACTCTGTTGTTAGTCCAACTGTTGCCAAGTGATACTTTGACATTTGCATAGCCAGGAAGTGCTAGAAAATAAAGCTCCAACTTTTTTCTGTATTATTTTTATAGTAATTAGGAGTAAAAGTTATTTTTAGATTTCTGGCAGTAATTATTTATTGCAGCTTCTATTTTAACTTTGTAAATAAAGTTTTATTTTCTGGTTGCCTGGAATGAGATGTTTATGACATCTCCTAGAAGACTAAATAGTTTCATGGTTTTTATGAGACAAATTCCAGGATGGAGGAGCAATGAATTCTTCATAGAAAAACATTTTCAGTGGGAACATATGTGGAAATAATTACTCACTATTACCCATTATTCCATACAAAAGTATAACACTTTTCTTGTTTTAATTGTTTAAAATATATGAAGATTGGTACTCGCTACGGAGTCAGAAAAAAAAATCCGTACTTTGTTTTGACAGATTAGGAGAATAAGAGAATATATGTTGCTTTGGCTCTAGATCTTTCTTGGTTACTTACAAATCAGTTCTAAGTATATTTCATCTTTGAATGAAGCAAGAATTCGTTAGGAGGGTATTACAACCAAGCACATGTATTACTTCTCTTCCTTTCTCGGAATTTTACTCGTTTTATTTTGTCGTCTGTTCTCTTTCATGGGTTGCCTGGGAAGAAAGGGCTTGGTTAAAATCAAACCATTTGGCATATCTAGTGTACGCTTGCTTTGTGATATGCACTATAAGAGGGATTCAGAAATGAACTAGATATAGTATCTTCCCTCTAGAATATGGTAGCAGAAAAGTCACCAATGAGAGTCCTACATGGGAAGGAGAAGAAAGAAAAAGAAAGAAAGGGGTAGCTTGAAATATACAAAGTCCTTTGGAAATCCACTCTGCTTCTTTCCAAAGTTTGGGGTTACAAATATTGATTTCTTGTCGATAGAATCATCATCAGCAGTGTCAGTGAATTTAGCAGCTATTGACCTCTACCTTGGGAACTTTCAGAATTGAATGTTGCATTTTCTATTCCTTTGGTAGGTAAAAAATGCTTTTCTTACTTGACATATTGCATGAGTTAACAGTTTCTGAAAAAGACCAATTGACTTATCAGAAACAATCTCTAAGTGCACAGCAAATGCAGTCATGTTCAAAGAAATCTACTGCAAGGAATTCAGTGCAGTGTGATTTAAACATGCCTCTAAAATGTGGGCCTTGAGCTTATAGTTTTCTCTGGATTAGGAAGACACGATGAGCATGAAGCTGAAATAGAGCAGAAACATTGATAGTTTTGTTTGCACTTTACCTCATCCTCATGACCTCTAAGTGTACTTCTTTGTATTTCTGTTCAACAAAGAAGAGGATTATTTCTTCAGCATGTGACCCTCTCGGTTTCAAATATATGCACAGGCTTTTCTCATCTCTGTGAGGTCATAGAGATACGCCTTCTACCAATAGGTTACTGGGGTTTGGACTTGGTATTGGGAGTAGGGGGACTGTACCAGTCAAATCTCCATCCACTCAGGTGGATGTTGGCAGGCTTCAGTTCCTTACTGGCTGTTGGCTGAAGGCCTCAATGTTCCCAACATGGGTACCTCTGCATAAGGCTGCTCGCAACCTGGCAGTTTGCTTCTGTCAGAGGAAGTGATAGAGCTGGAGTATGGGATGGGGATGGTGGGGTGAGTAGGGAAGAGAGAGAGAGTATGAACAAAAAAGTACATAAAGAAGCCACAGTCTTTTATATCCTAATGTTAAAAATGGCATATCACTTCTGCTATATTTTATTGGTCACACCGACCAAACCTGATACAAGGAGAAGACTAGACAGGTGTGAATCCCAGGAGGCAGAGATCGTTGGTGGCCATCTTAAAGACTGGCTATCAGAAGATGCTGTTTGTGGTTTGGTCAACTTTCTGGTAAAACTTTTTATGTTTGTAAAGGATAGGGTAGAATAGTACGTTCAGTGGTGTTCACATTTAGTGTTGTCTTTACTTGTAGACATTTGAAATAATGGAACTATGTTTTATTATGCTTGCAGTCTAATGCTTTTGAACACAAGATTAAATTATCTTAAGTAATAGGTGACAACACATCTCTGAGAATGTGGGTTTATAACTGGTTGCTGACACGTGTGTAACATCAATGGTATGAAGTGTCCATGTAATGCATGTACACTTAAAAGTAGCTTCCTATACCCAGAAACTTTTTGTCAGTTTTAAATTAGTATGTAAGAGTTAAACTTGCCTATTCTTTACTCTTTCAAAGTTATTAGATCTTTTGAATTGTCTCTGGTTTGCTATAACTCTGTGTAAGAATAATATACAAATAGCCTTACTTTAACCCATTTGATGGACACTGAGACTTCAGTGTCCCAATTATGCTTTGTACAGCAGAAGGAAGTATGTGATAATAGGTCCTGACACTGCATTCTGTCAGCTATTTTCTTTTATTAATTAACATCCTTTGGAGTATGGTTTATAGATGGACTGTGAAAGAAGTAGAAAGGGTGAAAAATAATAAAATCACGTTAGGACACTAAACAAAGCTTTGTATTTGTGCAAAAGAATACTCAAGAGCTTTAAGGAATGAAAGAAAGAATGGTTTTAGTGATTAAGTAAATCATATTGAGCTTGGTTTTCAATTTTATCTTGGTTTCATATTTTATCCTGGAACATATGAGGAGCTTGGCATCCTGGGGAGCACAAACGGGGTTTTGAGGTGACAGAGGGGACTTCTAGATTTGATACCTTAATACCTTGAGGTTCAGTGATAACAAGAGTTTAACCGAATGTATGTGATAGATTATCACAGTTTCTTCAATGGGTGCTGGGCCCAGCCCTAGGAGAGTGATAGCAGAAGTGGAATGGAACATGGCACATGATTTACGACCCTAGCAGGAGTGAAGCTCTCTTTCAAAGGTATTCTGTCCTTCCTTTGAAGAGCTGATTAGAGTGAAAGATCTTTAGAATCTGGTGATGAAGTGGTCAGACAGGGTTGGTCAGAGCAAGCTTATCTGGAGGCTACAGACTCTCTAGCAATATTGATCACATACTTCTTTCAGCCTCTAAAATCTCAGGTTCTAGAAAGTTTTACTACACTAACCCTTTGCCTATAGTCTCTGATGCTATCTGGTTGGCCTCTTGGACACCACTTTGACTCTTTGGCAGGGAGGAAACCAAGCTTTTAGGACTATAGGAAAATAATATGCAATTGTAAATACAAGTTAGATATGAAAATATTAACTTAGAATGAGAAAGAAATCACAATAAATTATACATTTAAAAAAGCTATGAAATACCACAAACATCACAAATTTAGGGAAAAACAAAAAACAAAACGGAATAGCTTTTGACTCCATGCATTGAAAACCTTTTTCTTTTACCATCCACAAACTTATGCTCCTGGGCACTGTGGGACAGAGTGACCCTCTCAGGATCTGTTCATAGTGAGGCATCCAGTCCTTAGCATTACTGGAAATCTACCTCTGATGCTCAGCCTTAAAACTCTTATTCTGAAATGTGTTGACTGGCACAGACAGACTGATCACATTTTCCCTTGACCTTAGGTCTTATTCCTTTATGACCTGAATTGGCAACCTTAGAGCTGTGACTCCTTTAGCTATCCTGTCCCTGGTCAGTTGACTCAAATTCAACATACTTTTCTCTGTTGAAATGAGCATTTATGCCTGTGTTTTGAAAAATGAAATGATGGTTTTGAAAGAACATGACCGATTGGCTGTAACATCATTTTCTTTCTTTCTGCCTCTTCTCCAATGGACATTAAACCATGAAAGGGGGTGAGGAACACTAATTTAGGGCTTGCTGGCTATTGTTTTACACCCAGGAAGATGACTTAATGGTACTTTATTCTCTGGAGACAGGATCGAAACAACTGACTTCTTTCCAATATAGACAGAACTAAGTATGATTTGAAAGCGAAATCATTAGACCTTGGATAACCTTATGAATTTTCAAAAGCAGGCTCGATTCATCTCTGCCTCCTATCATAGTTTCTACCAAGTCCATGTGTATTGAGCATGCATCTTGTCATGTAATGGATATCCCAGTTTAGATTTTAGTTTAATCCATCAAACATGTCCATAAGCATAAGGAATTTTGTTTTGCACCCACTCTGGGGGAAATTGTGCAAGGATCAGCCAGTCATGACAGGACAAGTAGGGCTCTGGGTACTCTGGTTTCTCAGGCTGTCACATTCCTGTCTTGCTTTCCATTTTCATAATTTCAACTAATTATCATCCTCACTAATCTAGCACATAGCACAGATTCCCCCAGATCTGCAGTTCAGATTTCCTTCTGGTTTTTTATTTCACCCCCCTCCTCCTTTCTTTTATTAATCAATTCCTAGGTGAACAAAAGTCTAATCTTTCTAGTTCAGTTCTGAATTTTCACTCTCTGTTGGCAGGATTTTCTTATCTATCCTGGTGGGAGGCTTGGGCAAAAGTCAAACCTCCTGCTGTATGGAACACCTGGCTGAACTTGGAAGGTAAGCTAGGTAACATGTGACCAATTTAACCAGTAGGCTGGGTGATGTTTTTGTTTTCCTTTCCTTTTCTTTCAAGCTCTCATGTGCTATATAACCCCAAATAAAATCATGCACAACTTATGTATATGTTTAATTCAAAAGCATTCTGTGTAAAGATAAAACTGAAATTTCATCTTAAATAGATCTATTCATTCAGTGCTTTGGAGGCCAGCCAGGAATGAACTCCAAATGTGAGACTCTGCAGTAGCAACTTGAAAGCACATGTTCCATGTGACTTAAACCTATATTTTCAAATAGCCAATGGAATAAGCTTCAAATGCTCTCAAGCTGCAATTAGGCTCATATGGAGAGATAAACAGAGGCTCCAAACTGTGCACTAAATCTATAAGTCATCAAAGTAATTTTAAAATCAATTCAACATTTGACAAGGAGCCAATACGATTCCCTTGTGATTAGAACGACATGCTCAGGCTACTACTATGGGTAAAATTCTGACAGCAGTGTTTTGTACATGCTGGAACCTATATGGGACACCCCTCCCCCCATTACCCCTCCAAAGAAAGCCGTTAATGAAGCATTACAATGGTGGATCTGTGAGATCACTAACACATGGGCACCATTTGACTGTGAGGGCATTGATGAAATTCTAGTGACTAGGCAAAAGTGCCAAAGACCCCATGTGTATGGTATGGCCCCAACCACAGTTATAACAAGCAAAAGGAACAATCATCTCTAATCTAGAGATAAATGAAAACAGTCTTTTTCTAAGGATGCGGAATTTTTTGTTTTGGGAGAGAGGATCAGAACGGAGGGAAAATGGCAGTGACTAAAACACCATTGCAGGTCCTCCTCATATTTTTTCATCTTTATAAGAGGAAATAAAACAGAACTTGCAACCAGAGAACCATTTACTGTTAATATTTTTTCTCTTTATGTGAGTTCCTGTTCTAAGTCTTTTTTTCTTATTCCAAAAATTCTTTTGGCACTTCAAGATATTGAGAAGACCTGGTATGAAAATGGGGTGGAGGAAGATGGGGGTCTCATTCTATCTAGCTTCTTTTCATAGTTTAACGTCTTTCTTTAGTTACTTTATTTTTTCTCATTGGAACTTCAGAAATAATTACCTCTGTTTCTTCTTGGGGAAACCAGAAGAGACAAGTGTCCCACAACTATGATTTTGATGCTGAACAACTACCATTTCATAAGAGGCTCAAAGCCATATTTCCTCCTCGGCCTTCACTCCCCCTTTCTTTCAACCTCAGACTCATCCTTACAGCTATTGCTTTTGGGCTCTGGCCATCATCTGACCACCATCGCCAGTGTGCCAGCCTCCTTCTCTTCCCTTGTGTTTCCGTACAGTGCTTCAGTCACAACAGACCTCGTTGGCTCTGTCCTGGTCCACCCCCATGTCCCTCATCCTCATGCTCCAAGTAGAGACAGGTAACAGAAGTAAAGGCTGTATACACAGTGGACACATAACAGACTTTGTTTCTTTTAGCCCACTCCCCTCCCTTTCAATTGGATCAAATGCCGTGTACATTCCTGTACCTGAATAAATAATACATAATATTGCTAAAGGTTCTGGAGCAAAGCCCAGATGAAATTTTTCTAAATGAAGGTCACAAGTATGATTTGCCTGGCTCCCTGTGGAACATTCCCAGGAAAGTCACAGTCATGAAAAAGTACTCTGCTTTTCTCCAAGGGTGTAAAGAACTGGCTTGTGACAACTTCTAAGGGGGAAAAAAAATATATCTTCATGGTCAGTTCATGCCAATTTCCTTCTAACCATCTAAACTCTTTTACAGGACCTACGAGGCCTTACCTGAGCTTCCCACCTTTCTGAGCTCATCTCCAGGTGCTTCTTTTTAAGTCCCAGACACACAAGCTATCTGCATTTTGCTCCTCCATCTGCCTAGGATACTCTTCACACAATCTTTGCTGCCTTCTTGTCATCCAGTTTGTAGTTTGGTAAATTGTTTTCACTTCTTACTCTACTTTTGCCTTCACAGTTATACCTATGTGAATTTGTATTTTAATTTAATTTAATAGTTTTACTTATTTTTGCCTTCCCCTGATAGAATAAGCTCTGTTAAGGCAGGAAGCTAATTGTCTTATTTACTGCTGTGTTACCAACACCTAAAACAATGCCTGGCATGTGAGAGACATTCAGTAAATAGTGGTGGAATGAAAAATGAATTGGTAAACATGGAATGACTCAACCCTAGGCCTTTTTTCAGAGTGATCTTCCTACAGAAGTATTCCTTTGAAAAAATTGTGACCTTTGTCACAAAAATTTGACATCATAAATTGAACCTGCCTATCAAGAATTAGGTCTTGTGGCAAATTTGGCAAAAGCTTATTTGATCCTGCTTATGCAAGACACCATTGAAGGCAACACAGAGGATCTAGAGCTGATTGAGAGATTGTGCTCGTTATAAGGGACTTCAAGCTTTGCGAGGGTGGTGCTGCTTTGGGGGGCATTTTACATAAAACAAGACAAAATAAAATAAAAACTAAATAGAGACCCAGCATTTATACTTCTTTCTCTCTGTTCACATTCTAGATCACTGTTTGAAGTTCTTATGTCCTTAGTATTTTTTAAGTCTCTCCACCAATCTTAGGACCTAGTGCCGTATCTGTAGGTTTGCTCCAGCCCTGATAACAGGTCTCCCCGTCTCTACTCCAAACTGTCTCTCATCTATTCTCCACGCTGTTGCTCAAATGTTATTTCTAAGCTCACAATCTCACTCCCCTGTTTAAAACCTTCAGTAACTCCCCACACTCCAAAGCACAACCTTCAAGGTCCTGTCTGAACTGGCCTCAGCCAGTCTTTTAGCTTGGCCTCCACCACTCCCAATCCTCATGCTACAAAGCTGCCACAAAGTTACATTTTTATTTCTCTAAATGGCCCATGATCTCATTGTCATATGGCTTTTCCATAGATAACGCCCTCTGCCTGGAGCTCCCACTGATGTCAGCTCAAATTTTAATGTCCTGTTCTCCGTGAAATGTTCCCTGACCACAAAGTCTGTTTACACAGTCGATCCCCCTTTAGAGCACTGATGATTCCGTTTGTTCTTTGCTTGACTATGTCTCTCATAATATTGAAACCTCCTTGAGTATAGGGCAAGGACAGTGTCTTGTTGAAAAGAAAAAAAAAAAAAAGAAAGAAAGAAAAAAGTATAAATGAATGATCCAATAAGGAAATACAGCTAATATGCTATAAGATTTCCATGGTGAAGATCATTGAAGGCATCATGAAAAAAATACATTTACTCTGGGCTTTGAAGGATGATCAAAAAGCTTTCTACAACCAGGGAGGAAGTGTGAAATATTTGAGGCTGAGGGGAATAACACAGAATCTGGCATGGCTGGAAGGGTGTAGAAAACAATGAGGCCAAGAAAGTACCTTAAAGCAGGATCACTGAGAGCTTTGTTTGAATGCTATACCATGGAGTTAAAAGCTATTCTGAAGACCATAGAGAGTTGTGATTGTTTCTGTATAAGGGTGTGATATCAACTGATTTATAGATCAGAATCCTCTGGCAACAAGGTGAAAGATGGATTGCAGAGGTGAGAAGCTGAAGACCATTTCAATAATCCACGTGAGGGATGATGAGGCCTTGGGCTGAGGCAGTGGTGGGCTGTGGGCGGGTGAGGCGGGGAGAAGATTTGGGAAACACTGGAAGGAAAACAGACAGTGTTTACTGTGAGAGAAGAGAAGGGAGGGTTGATCAGCTGAGAGGATGGTAAGGCAGACGTGCCGTGGAGCTGCCGAGCTGTGTCTCCCAAACAATAGTCTACTGTACTGGACACTCCTCAGTGCATGTTAGGAGGAGGGTGTTTCATGCTGTGCATTGCAGTTTTAAAGAACATTCAAAATGTAGCAGATTCCATCCAGGGCAAGGAAGGGGCCTGGAAACCTTGACTAATGAGAGTAGACTGGAGAAACCAGTTATCTGTTTGGCGTGTGTGTGTGTGTGTGTGCCCGTGTGTGTGTGTGCGCACGCGTGCACACACACACACACACACAAGCAAGAGGAGATGTGAGGGCTGCCTTCGTGCATTTGAAGACTGGCCCGTGGAAGAGAGATTATTCAAGTCCAGAGGACAAAACTTAGGCCAAGAGTGAGCTGGAACTTAAAGTGAAAGCACATCTGGCTCCACACAGGAGGGATCTTTCTCACATGTAGAGCTGTAAGCTACCTTGTCATCTAAAGAGCTTACTTGGACACATGGCCAAGCAGAGAGTAAAACAGCCTGTTGAGACATATAAGAGTTGGGTTTTGGGGGGTTAGATAGGAGATTAGACTGAGGTCCTGCAACCTCAGAGACTTTGTGTTTCCCTCCATTGATGTCCTGATTTATACTATCTTTTTATCACATAGTTTGAGAACAGATACTGTGACTAGGAAATTCTGATGGGGAAAAGGAAGATGTAGTATGAGGACCACTCCGCTTTCCTAGACAAGAGGAGCTTGGGTTATTCTTGCAGACCTCTGCTCTTTTGCTCACTTCCTTCCTTCTCTATAACCTATGGAATTGTACTCTGAGCTAATGTGCCCAGAAGGGGCTCTGGTCACTCTGGTCCCTGCATACCAGCCATATGGCAGTCAGGAAGTGTCTGCACTTATTCAACCCTGAATTCATCCATTTTGTAACGTCTTCAGACATAGAACAGGATAGATCCAGTGTCTGGGTCTCTGTCTACAGAGAATGCCTGTTCCCCTATGCTGGCTTCATTTTTTCCATTTCCACTTTATCTTTCCCCACTCAATTAACTAACTAACTAACTAAGTAGTTAACTTTCTCTCTCTTTCTGTCTCATCATAGGGCTTTGTCAGCCACTGATAAATTAGAAATCTTTCTTTTCAGAGATCTGGAGATGAGAGACCATGACAAATTCTTAATAAAAATATCAATGATAATAAATATCCCACAATTTATGTAATTATAGCTAATATTACTCTATGCTATGAGGGCCAAGCCTCAAAACAACCCCATGACATCAAGAAACTAGAACTTGTCCAAAGTGACACCACCAGTAAGAGGTAGAGTTGAGGTTCTAGGTCTGACTTTAGAGCTTCGACCTCTGATCACTAAAGCAGACAACCTTTTTTTTTTTTCTGGATAAGCCTTCGGATGATGCTAACTCACAGGCAGATGGTCTTCAGACTGCCACTGTCTCTTCAGACTGAAAACTCCCTGAGAATAAGGACTCATCTCTCCATGAGGCTAAGAGCTTCAATAACCGCATTGTCCAATACATAGTAAGAACAAAATTAATAAATTTTAATATTATTTATATGTTGAAATGATGCTGTTTTGGATACATTGGGTTAAAAGATATTAAATTTTACCTAATTATTTTTACTGTTTAAAAGTGGCTATTGGAAAATTTAAAATTACATTATGTGGCTCTTATAGTTTCTGTGGGACAGCACTGCTTTAGCTAATGGAGACCATGACTTTTCTGTGAGACCAACTCAAGTGTTCTGTGAAGAAAGGAGCTTACAAAGGGAGGAAAGCAGAGAGAAAACTGGAAACTAAATCGCTGTAAATCATGTGAATGGTATTCCATATGAATGATGCTGGCACTTCACCATGACTTCACGTTCTTGATGTCTTTGTCCCTAGACCCTTAAAGTTTTTGTTTGGATTCGTTTGAGAAAATGGCCCCATGCTGACAGGACAGGTCCCTCTGGCCTTCCTTACCACAAAGCCTGCCCTGAAATTGAGGACACAGTTTCCCTTCCACCCCCTGCTTCTTCTTCCCACCCCCTACTTCTTCTTTCCACCTGGTTCCCATTTTGCACTACCCAGGGCTGCAGAGCTGTCTGGGGGCACTGTTATATAAAAGGCACAAAAGCATCCCTGGAAATGTAATGAGATGGGGAAATTTGTATTGACCAGAATTCCCTTCTGGGTGAGAATTATTTTGGTTGAATTGTTGAAATAATTTGGTATAGTGCTCCCAGTGGAGGAGGGACATAAGGAACCTAAGGACCTTAAGTGGGTCCTTAAGTTTCTAAACTGCCTTCTAAAGAGTGTAGATTTGGTTAATTGCAGAGCTTTTGTTCTACTGAGGTAGGTGTGCAAGTTTGAGGCAAGAGGGGAACTGCTGGGGCAGCAGAGAGGTGGAAAGCTGCCACAGTGATCTTCCCCCCACCCCCGCTTAATTCATCCCACAGGTGTTCTTTTGTCAAGATTTTAATGAATATCTATTGGCTGAGGCAGTAAATTATTAGTCTCTGGAGCACCCTCATGTCTTAGTCTGGCCCTGGCATACTCTGATGACAAGCATTTTCTTTAGAGCTGTTTTTACAGTCTCACCTGGTTTAGTTAGGATTTTGCCTTTCTGCTGATGGTCAAAGAAATGACGGAGCTATGTGTGTGTGCACGATGCGTCCCCTTGCTTTCAGAGACCATCTCCAGGAAAGCAAGGCAGGGGCCACGTCTTCAAACTAGACTATTGATTTCTAAGATTTAGTAAATAGACCTGTTGCATTAATGTGACATGCAAACAAATGCATTCTTAAATGAGACTGTGAGCCACAATATCAATGCAAGAGGGAGGGGGAAAGCCAAGGAAATATTTGCTCAAACTATAATCCATCCAGTCAATATGGAAGGAAGGGGGGAAACTTTTTATCTGTTTGCTTCCTCTGTTTCCACCCCAAGAGCCATAAGCAGATCCTATTCTTTTCTACAACCCAAGAGCCACACCATCTTTAACTCCTTTCTAATAGCCCCTCCCTATCTGCCCCAAACACTTAAGCTGACATTCTGCATCCAGTGGATACTGGCTAGATAAAGATAAGGGACTGAAAAGAGACTTCTTGGCAGGGCCTTGGCAGTGAGAGTGTCTTCACAATTAATTCTAGTCAGCCTGGACCCCTAGAACTGATTAAGGGGTGCTCTCTATCCAGAAGCTGAGTATTACTTGAACAGGCCTATGGCCATTTGCCATTTGCAGAGCCTAAAGCTGCAGTACCTGATCCTGCACATGATCCAGACAGCGGCAGGCTGGCCGAGCAGTGGGGCCTGGCTCTTTGGGTTGTACCTGGAGAGTGTGTGAGACACAGCAGCTCTGTGCTTATGGGCCACTTGATTCTCAAAGCAGATGTGGGCTGATGAGTTTGCCGAGCTGCAGGGAGTTGTTCTGGACTTTCTTAAGAGATCTGAAAGACAGTCACACTTCTCCTGAGGGCACCTGGGCACCAGCCCAATAGTCTGACAGTGACTTGTCATCTCCACACCCTTTGTGTAGTCTGCTCTGCAGAGTTGCCATTCTTATAATCTCCCTGTGGAAAGTGAGAAAAGTGCCAAGAGGGACTATCGACCTGTTGCAATGCAAACAAATGCATCCTCAAATGTGACATGCAAACAAATGCATCCTCAAATGAGGCTGCAAAGCTCTCCTTCCAAAAATAGAATCACAGATTAGTCTATTCTTCTGAGCATGGTAGCAGCAATTGCTAATAATATTAGCAGATACTCACCTGTGCCAAGTACTGTTCTAGGTTGTATAAGTTATTTAATCTTCATAACAATTCTCAGAATTAGGTACTGTTATCGTCCCCATTTTATAGATGTGGAAACCAAGACACAGAGATTTTAAGTCATTTGGCAAAGATTATACATTTGATAAATGGAAGAATCCGAATTCAACCAGAGTCTGGGCTTTTAATCACTATACTAGATTGTCTTTTACTATGTATTTACTTACTGATACATTTTTGTTTGCTCATATTACAGTGGGGGAAAATATTCAGCAGTCATAAGCAAATTTATTTTGGAGACCAAAGAAGGGTTCAGCCCAAGGCACAAGCATCTATATCTCTGCACAGAACTTACTAATGCTCCACAGACATTTTCTCTGAAAGGTTGACTGATGTGACGTGTCTATGGCTGCCTTGGTGGCATGCACGTGGTGGTAAATTGAGCGGACCACATTTTTATAGTCTGGTCTATTTGGCCCTGGGTGTGTACTTGTGGCCTCTGACACAGGGTCTGTGTAACTTCATCTAAATGCAAATTTCAAAGTTTGAATTTTGAGAAAAGAAAGGAACCTTAAAACATACTGAACTCAAAATCCCATGAGAGTCCCGTGCAGACTGTGAGACTCAACAAGGCTGGCCTGACAAAGCCAGTGGAGGGAGAGAAGGAAAGAGGCAAAGAAGTGGACAGAAGTAACACAGGGTTACCAAACCAGGAAGCAGCAGTTTCTTATCAGGTAATCTAAATATCCTTTCTAAAAGAGAGAAAAAATAAATTCAGGGAACTACTTTTTGGTGGAAAGATTGCTAGGAAAGTTTGCCTATTCTAAGCATGTCATGGAAATAATGTGGTTTACCATTTGTGAGAGTGAGCAGTCAGACCTAATACTTTATTTAGATACAGCATTAAATATGGAGAGTGTGTGTGTGTGTGCGCATGTGTGCGTGTGTGTAACTTAAAAAATGTTAGTAAGGTTGGAAATTAGGCCAAAGGGGCTGATTAAGCAAATTCACATTCTTTCCCTCCTACCGCTTTTTATCCCCTCAAGTCCTTAGAATGAACAGAAAAGAATTTTAAATATATGTAAAGAAAAGAGATAGCATCAGTGGGTCAAAATTTATGAGGAATCTTTGAAAATTTGAGTTTAGATGAGATTAGATTGAAGGAGGATTCCACAGCCCAAAATAGGTACAGGATGGGGTGATGAGGAGGGGAAGCTCGCCCCAGGGGAGCACTGGACTGAGAGGCAGTGGATAGGGACAGGAGGAGCCTGGTCCGGAGTTGCTGTGAAAGCATCCTGGAGATGAGCAGCTTCCTCCTCCCTCCAGATAATAGCTGCAAATGTGAGAGGCAGGGCAAAATCTCAGGTGGTGAGTGAAGCCCACAAGGAGTGAGGAGCCCCTGTGCCCAGGACTCCAGTTTAGTCATTGGAGTCAAGCTGTGGTCACAGACAGGCTGAAAGGAAAGGGCTAATAAATGATGACCTTACAACCCCAAATCAGGATGTTAGAGGACACCGATCATCATGAAAGAAATTACATTTACATTACATTTTACAAAAAAGATATCCCAAGATACATAATTAATAGAGTCACCAAGAGGAGACTTTGGAATGTGTAGAATTAGCATTTTCAGAGAGCTGTGAGACAATAGTATTCTGTACTATTCCAACCTGTTGTTCAAGTATGAAGGTTAAATAGGACATTTTAAACAACAAAACACTTAAAAATGTATCACTTATGAATATTACACGGAATAATTTAATAGAGAATATACCTCAGCAATATTAAAAATGAACTCAAAAGAAAGATATGGAAGCAATATTGATAAAAATATAAGCATAATTTATAACCGAGTATTAATTATTTAATTGACTATTACTACATAAAATTAAGAACTAAGATTGCACGTAATTTTAATATTGTGGGAGCTCAGAGGAATGGGGAGAAGACAGGAGGTTATAAGTATTGATTAAAGCTAGGCTTCAATATATAAACATAAGTTTTATATAAATATCACATAACTTTAAATGTCTCTTAAAAATTTGAATAAAACTCAAATAGCAAAAAAGGAGATATAACTTTCACCAATTAAAGGAAAAACACGGAATAAAAATAATATGTACAATAGATATAATCAATTCAATTTATTAAAGAATAAATAATAAAGCGCTGTAAACATAATCCACAGAAAAAAAGACGATTAGCACAAATCAAAAGTATAAGAAATAAATATAAATGGTTTAAATAACACTATTAAAAAACAGAGAACTACAACTTGGAAAAGTTAATATCCAGCTATACATTTTTATGAGAGAAATGAAATGACCCAAGAAAGATGAAAATATGTGGATGAGAAAAGATATTCTAAGCAAATATTAATAACAATATTGATAAGAAAAGCTACTGTAGCAATATTAGACAACATAGAATTCAAGACTAAAACTATTTAAAAGGAAAAAGCAATATATATCATGTTGATAAAAGGTTCAAACCAACAAGAAGTTTACCTCTCAATAGCTTTTATGAGCACCAATGTCAAATTACCTAAGGTAGAATAGAAATCACTAAAAATATGAGAAAATTCAAATTAACATTCTTTTAGAAACTGACAGAAAAAGTAAGCAAGATTTAAAATGAAACTCTAGAGAATTCGAATAACAATTATCAAACTTGTGCTTAAACTATCAGGATCATGAGTTGGTTACTTGGGGCTACATACAAGATTAAAGACGTCTACATTTTGTTTCATAACTTATACCATCACAGAGTCCCTTCCTTCCTCCTCACTCTCTTCCTTCCTTCATCTTTCTATCTGCTTATCTACTTTTCCTATTTTAACTTACGGTAAATGATTCAAGCAATACAGAGGAAAGTAGAAGGTTAAGTCTCTTTCTTGCCCCTATTCCTCAGTCTCCCAGTTCACCAATCCAGCCAGGTACAACTACTCTTTTCAATTTAGGTATCACTCAGGATAATCTATACAAATACAAGTTTACACAAGTATGTATGTATCTATGTATTTAGGTATATATTTCTGCTTTTTAAAAATGCATGCATATGGACATGTGCATTTGTTCATGTTAATAAATATTTTTCTATAACATTATTTTAAAGTTCTAAATAAGTTTCTCTTGTATGAATGTATAATTTTTTGTAACTAATGAATAATGTGTCTTATAACCATTATACATATTTTGGTGATCAATTTCTAAAACTGGAATCAAATGGTAATCAATGGAAAGAAACATTTTTAAGACTTTCAAATATGTGTTGCCAACTTTTTTCTAGAAATTAAAAAAAAATTATTGTAATTCAATATAGGTTACCTAGTTATTAGTGTAAGTTTATATTTTACAAGTGAGTAAAATCTTAGTTAAGAAATTTGTCAGTGATGAACTGAAGGTTGAGGGGTACTAGGCCGCTATCACATTGAAGACCCAGGCCTTATGTATTAAAATCCATCAAACCAAATTTGCTGTAGCCAAGACCAGACTTTATTCATGTGCATGCTTCACCGTAAGCTTGAGGGTAGAAAGTGTGAGGGAGATTAATGAAAAATTCAGTATACTTTGACTTCCTCTGAAGTTTAGCCTTAGATGTACTCTATAACTTTCTAATAGTATGAAGAGAAAAATATTTATTAGAGGGAGAAACAACATGGCAAAGTTTCATTTTAGAGGATTATACAAATCTTTTAAATGAGTAGAGTAAGAAGGCAGCTACACTTGCTTCATAGCATAAAACACCACACTTAGATTGAACATGGGGCTACGTCAGTGGTTCCAAAAGTACAATTGTCCTTTAAAATACTCTTAATATATTACCAACAAACAGATTCCCTGGAAAAATGAATTTAGAACTTAAAAATACTACTCATTATTTCAATATCTTGAAGATTCATAGTTCACATTAATGACTCCAAGAAATCCAATAAAAAAAAACTTCATTTCCTCAGCATTTTTGAAGTTTATTTAATCAATAACCTATACCTCTTTTAAAAACATGTGACACCTATTAAATGCCTTCAGAATTAGTGTTCTGGAGAACATATTTTTAATAATGCTGGTCTGTAATATGGTGGATTCATTGAGATAATACCAAAAATTTTTTTGGTACAATTTTCAAGTAGCTATCTTAAAACTGTTGAATGGCAGACTGGTATTTTGGGATCTGTCATTCAGCTGAATCATATTAATGAATCATGATGAATGAGGTGGCTTTAACTTTTCATGTCTCTGTTGACTACATCTTAATAATATGATATAATTAGCTAGTCCCTCTAATTATAAGAGATGTTAATGAAGTTTCATGATTTTCTTCAGACGCCTGTGGACAGGTATAGGATACCTGTAGATTTGCCATTTCTACATCTACTCTGATCAAAGTCTATTAATATCTATGTATTCTTGAAAAGATAAGTTGGAGCAGGTGAGAGGATTGCTAAGGAAGATGAAACCATTGTAGAATATAAACCACCTCCCATAGATTATATATTAGTCTGACATCAGTTTTATTACCTGATCAATAATAGTTAACAGAGATCCCTTAATTCTGCCTGCCAGCATGTAACAGGAAACACCTTAATTATATGCCACTATTTAAAAAAATTATAAATAGTGTAGATCGATCTTCTTTTCACTTCACTTACTACTTAGGTGTGGACGAAAAAGAGGCCACTTAGTAAACCTGACAAGCTCAGGGGAGGCCTGCGTAGTGGGCCTTACAAACCCAGAGACCAAAGTAACCACACAAGGTGGTCTAAATGTAAAAATTCCTAACTAAGAGCAGGTCATGATGGGTAGTCACTTCCGAGGGCTATAGCTTCCTTGTCAAAGGTCAGTCTTTACCTTTGAAATTGTTATTGTCTTTGTGCATCTAGGATAATATACCTTTGAGAGGTCAGAGTAATTTTTTTCTCTAGACCCCTCGAAGGCACAACCCCAGGCATTAGAGCAGGAGACCACAGAACCCTTCATTGTTATCTCCTGCCCACATACAATCTCTGTGTGCTGTAAATGTTAACTCTCCTGTGCTCACCAGTGTAAAAGAAATGTGTCTCTCCGTTTTACCTTTTATCAGAGGTTCCCCACTTTACTTTCCCCCACCTCCCTAATCTACCACCAGTGACTTTCATGTTACCTTCCTTATGTCTCCTCCTTTGATTCTAATGTATAAAATGAACTGTAAAACCGCCATTCTCTGGAGCATTTTCTCAGTCCATTGAGATTTTTGCCTCCTGGCACTTGTCATCAGTTTGACTCAAATAAACTCTTGCAGGACTCTTTCTAAGGCTGGATGTTCTTTCATTGACATGTCTTACTTCAGTTCTTTACTATGCTATAAATTACTTTTGTTGTAAAAATTTTAAGTTAAGCCTGTATTTTATTTCATATTTTTATTGCTTGCCTTTGATAGCAAATTGACAGATATTCATTATAAAGAATTCAAACAATAAAAAACATCTAAAGTAAAAAAATAAATGCTCACCTTTCCCCTAACCCTACTATTCAAGGAATAATCAATGTTAACAGTTTGATGTGTATACTTTTAGTTCTAGATAAACATTTATGTTTTTATACCTTTATCCATACGTACTTTTTATTTTCACAAAATCTTTTTTTATTACTAATTGTATGTTCCTAGAACTTGTTTTTCCCCTTAAGAATATTTTTAACACTATTTTATTTCAGTCTATATAGATCTACATCATTCACTTTATGGCTGCTTAGTAGTCCAATGTCTATATATATTAAAGTTTATTTTACCAATCTCCAATATATAGATAATTATATTATTATATGTTTTTTCTTTATAAACAATGCACAGTGAACAATATTTAACAAAACAGTTACATCTTAATTCAAAGTCAACATGCAAGGCAACAATTCCTAGAAATGAATTTAACTTGTAAATTTATTAAATTAGAGTACTTAGTTTACCATGTGTGAAATTGTGATTTATAATAAATATATATTTGTTCTTTATTCTATTTCTGGCACAGAGCTCCTGTAACCCTTGGAATTTTCTGAGTAAGGAGAGTAATGAAGGTACCTTTTGGTATGTGAATGAAGTGTCTTTTGGAAGCACATAAGGATGGGGCTGGTTTCCAGGAGAACCAACCATGTGAGTAGAGGGTTGGAACTTTCAGTCCCATTTCCTAAACTCTGGAGATGGGAGAGGGGCTGGAGATTGAGATGAGTCACCAATAGGCGATAATGTAACAATCATGCCTATGTAACGAAGCCTCCGTAAAAAAAAACAGCAAAGGAGAGGGTTCAGAGAGTTTCCAAGTTGGTAAACACGTGAAGCTCTGGGAAGACTGAAGTGCTTATAGAGAAGGCATGGAAGCTCCACACCCTTTCCCCATTTGTTGCCCTACGATCTCTTCCATTCGGCTGTTTCTGAATTATATCCCTATATAATTAATGGGTAATCTAGTAAGTAAAATGTTTTTCTGAGTTCCGTGAGCCACACTAGCAAATTAATCAAACTTGAGGAGGGGGTCATGGAAACCTCCAATCTATCACTAACTGGTCAGTCAGAAGCACAGGTAACAACCTGGACTTACAACTCCTGTCTGAAGTTTAGGGCGGGGAGGGATAAGCAGTCTTGTAGGACTGAACCCTTAACCTGTGGAATCTGATGCTATCTCCAGTTAGACAGTATCATAATTAAGTTGAATTCTCAGATACACTGCTTGTGTCCAAGAATTGCTTGTTCGAGATGTGAGGGAAGCACCCCGAACAGTGGAATTGGGTATAGAATAGCTTTATACTGTGTGTAGTGTAAACCTGCACAGTCATAGATATGTATAAATATATAATGTATACAGAAATGTATAGTACATAATACATTCATATGCAATATGTAATTTATAGTATTTTAATTATATAAAAAGCAGAATGTGAGGTTGAATTTCTCCAGGTGCGGAGATTTTATTTTTTTATTGTTCTTGTGTCTTCGTTTGTGTGTATACGAACTCAAGCTCTTCTACATAATTTTCCAGCCGGAGTGATTTTCATTTTAGATATAAATTTAATTACATCACGTCCCTGCCGAAAACTCTTTATTGGCTTTCAGATGAACTTAGACAATAACCCAGATCTCTAACATGGTCCACATGGCTCTGCCCTCTTCACCCCTGCCAACCTCTTCAGTCTCATCTGTGACACTCCTCCATCACTCACTAGTCTTGGGCCACCTTCTGTTTTCTACAGTTTATTGAATGTGCCTCTGTATATGTTCTTCCCAAGTATTTCCTTCACATTGATCCTTGGATAATTCTTCATGATTGCCAATTGCTAATGAACATTAGTACTATGGAGGAGGATCAAACTTTTCTCTATTAAAGTTCTTCTGACTGGTTTAATAAAATAGGCAGGAGAAAGATTAGCAAAAGAAAATAACCAAATTTAATACATAGATATGTATGAGAACCCTGCATACATGAGAGAGTCAGACCTCACATGCAGGAGAGGTTCAGAGATAGAAGAGGAACAGTATGTAAGACATTCTGAGCTAGGGATGAAGTAAAGTGCCTTGGGGGCTTTAAAATGTCATTGGAGGATGATAAGAACAGAACTTTAGTAAATAGAAGTTTGCTCTGCCCTATAGCTAAGTCAAAAGAAGTTATCTCTGATAATCCCTTATGGGCAAGGTCTCTAAATCAAATTCTTCTAGGTAGTTAAGTGGGGAGGGCAGAAGTTTCTCTTGAGCCTGCGGCTAAAATTTCTTTTAGCTTGAAACAATCTGCATGCACAGAGACACATCTTGTAGTGACTTGTTCTGGTTCCCCATAGTACTTCCTTTATTAGTTCTCATATTAACCATAGTTTTTCTATTAGGATATCTCGTATTAACCATAGTTTTTATATTAGGAACCTCTATTAGGATATCTATCATAATTTTAAGAATATGTGTATTTATTGATTTAGTCAACAACCTATATAATTTTTTCCATTAGAATGTAAGCTTCATGAACTTTTCACCATTAAATCCTCAGCCCCTAGCACATAATCAGTGCTCAGTTAATAGTGATAATAATAATAAATCCTTGCAAAGCACTTCACAACACTGCTCTATGTGCTGTATACCCATGAAATATATTTAATCCTCACTGCAGTCCTAAATTGGTATTACTGCTATCCCCATTTTACAGATAACAAGACTGAAGCGTGGAAATGGTTAAGTCACCTGCCTGAAGTCATAAAGCTGGTAAGTGGCAGAACTAGGACTTGAATATAAGTAATCTGGCTCTAGCATCTGTGCTCTTAACCACTATAGTAGTGTTTTAGTATTTTCAATATGGAGCTTAAATTTAATACAAGTTAATAAAAAGTCCTAGAACAAAAATGTAGCAACTGCCAATGGGTTACTTAGTGTAAGACATGTTTGCTCTATTTGGGCTTATTTTTGAGATATTTTGTCACTGATCATTAACTTCATCGTGTTTAATAAATGTAAATCAATAAAAATGTTAAAAAGTAATATGGGTCTATTTATTATGGGAAAAAGTTTGAATTTAAAACATTAAAAGACCTAAGAAAATGATGATTATTTATGGAATCACTTTGGACTGACAAATTTCCCTCCAAAAAGGTTATATTGATTTTTTTATTCTTCCTAGCATATGAAAGTGCCTCTTTTCTACACTCTCCCAATCCAGTAAGCAACATGTGTAGTTTTTTGTCTTTTGCATTTTGCAAAATGCTTTTTCGTGTTTTGCATTTTTGTCATCCTGATGTGTGTTTCGAATGAAGACGATAGTCTTTGGTTAAATAAAAATTGAGCACATGTGTGTATTTGGTAAGTGCTCTTTTGCTAAGAGCTTATTATTTAACAAACTTTGCATAAATCATCTCGTTTAGGCTTCACAGTGTTTAGAGTGTATGTGTGAGTGGGTGGCACACTGAGCAATTCTAGGGTTCTATTTACCCAGTACTTACTGTGTTCTTATTTATGTGTTAGTTACAGTGTTTGATAATAAAGAAGTATACCACTTGGTTTCTACCCTTAAGGAACATGTAATTCAGTTAAATATACTAGACTAACACTTTTTACTTACAGGAGAACAATGTAAAACAACAAATGATTCAGTACTAACCTGTGTACTACAGACCATAAATGACATATTAGCAACAATATGTTTTGAGTACCATTATATGCAGGACACTGAGAGGCCTTGAGGGAAACCAAAAAATGTATGTAATTAAGAAAGCAATAGGTGGATAGAGGGCAGTGATGGCTGCAGATGCAAAATCTGATTAGACCTTGAAGAAAGATTATAATTAGATTGGGGCGTGGCTCTTCCAACAAGGGTGAAGGTAAAAGGTTAGGAATGAATGGGACCTATTTTGGAGACTGACATTTTCTTTCATTATGAAAAATGATCCCATAAAATCACCTTGCTTTATCAGAAAATTTAATAGATAGCTGGAAGTAATTAATGAAACATCATGTAATCTCCACATGGTAGAGCAATCAGGAATCATATAGCAATATTCACTAATAAGGTAATTGAAACTCATTTTCAAGGATGAGAAGAACTGAATGAACTCTTAAGGCCTTCTTGATATGATTCTACTTGGCCTCGACAACATCCTGAGAGTTCTGCTACTCTAAGGCAAATGGCACATATTTATAGGGCTCCCTATGAGGGCTTACGTAAATTAAGGCTACACATTTGCCCTTAACAAAGTAAAATAACCAATTTGCTCAGAAAACCAAAAGGAGTTTTCCAAACCTTACCTCTGTGAGTCTAACACGAATACAGAATCCTGAAAGATAAATTCTGTAATCAGAAAGAGCTGACAAGTTTTCTTCAACAAATTGATTGTTTCAGGACTTGAGTAAAACACACAGAGTGCACAGTTTAGAACTAGCAATCTTCAATCTTGTGTATTTATTACAATGTATCAGAAGAAATCTCTGAATATTCCCTTCTGACCAGTTTGGGAGAGGAGGTGATCCTCCTTTTAAAAACTTGCTATTTAAATGGTGGGCAAATTTCTCAACCTCTTAAGTAGAATGAGAATAATAATACAATCTACTCCCATAGAGCTGTTGTACAAATTAGAGAGTATTTAATATATAGTGGTTTCCACAATTACCACACATACTAAACACCAACTGAAAGATACCTACTGTTGTTATTATTTTTCTTTTCAGACTGGATTAAATAAATTTGAGAGAACAAGGTAAGCCCTCAGGGAAAAGGGAAGACAACTAACATTCATTGGGTGCCTATTATGTGCTCAATGTCTTTAGTGGTTTACAGCTAGGTCTCACTCTTTGATGGAAAAGTAGTGTTTCACCATATGCAAAGGCTGAGCCTATGTATCACTTATAAAAGCTAAAGGATTTTTAATAAAACATGATATCTTGTTAATGTTAAAATGTACACTGTAATTTCTGCAATCATTCCAACCCTAATTTGAAATAATAGACTTTGACATGGTGTTACAGATTTAAGAGAGTAACAAAAAACTCCAGTTTTTTCAAATCTAGGCTGGTGACAAACTAAGATCAAGTTGTTATCATGACTTTTGCTTGGATAAATACAAGCAAGAAATTTGGAAGTCTCTAAAATGATGTCTTCAGCAAGCCTTTAGGCTATTGTCCTTGAGGGATGGATTTGAGTTTTGCTTGTTTTAGAAATTACAGTTTTCTGATGGTTTTCTGTGATTAGCACTAGTTGGACACTTAAAGTATTTCTTATCAGGAAGACTCCATTGGATCTTCTATATTTTGTGTCTTTAAATGTGTCTCTGAATGACTATCTGAGAAAGCATTTAGCAGAAACACTCATTAATGGATTTATTGTTATCCTACATTTACTTCTAATGCAACAACAATCACATATATTTCCAAAGTGCTTTTTATTACCAAATACAGCAGAGCTCTTTACTAACTAAATGTAACTCTGAAATAATTTGCCCCATCTCAGCTATGCAGCCCTCTGTGGTGTAGAAGAAGGGCAGCAGCAAGGAAGGAGGAATTCTGAGAGGGCTCCAGGAAGAGGCCAAGCTGGGAGGGCCATGGAATTGTTTTCTGTTGAAAATGCTAGCTTCCTAGCCTTCAGGCTGAATGCAAATGAGTACTCCAAGATGAACCATTCTGCTCTGGGCCACAGTTCGTGCTTTACTCCCACCCTCTTTTGTTCCTCATCCATGGAGATATACTTTTTTGCAATCAAGCCAGGAGACAGTTTTAGTTATAGAGAAGTGTTAAAATTAAGATGAAGAAAAATCAGTGGAATTAGTTGCTTTGTAGTGGAAACATAAATATTACTACATTGTTTTCCTCATCCTCTCCTGATTCCTAAAACCATAAATTAATGTTGCCTGTTTTTAAATTTAGAATCACAGACTATGCACTATTGTGTCAACTTCTTTTGCTTAAAATTATGTTTGAGATTCACCCAGGTTTTGGATAGAGTTGTAGTTAATTCAATTACACTGGTAAATAGCATTATATCATATGAATATGCCATAGTTTCTTTACCTCTTATACTGTTGATAGATATTTAGTTTGGTTCTAGTTTTTGCTATTACAAATATTGTTACTACAACCATTTCTTGTGCCTATCTTTTGATATACACACAGCTATATTTCTCTTGGTCATATAACTTGGAATAGAATTGGTGGACTTAGAAGTGTTTTTTTTTTTTTTAAACCAATTTTAACTTTAATAGATAACTGCTAAGTAGTTTTCTATATTAATTATACCAATTTACACTTCACCAGTAGTGTGTGAAAGTTCCCATTGTTGTCCATGGTGACAAATACTCGTATTTTGAGACTTTTAATTCCATTCATTTTGGCTGAGTAGTGTTTCTCATTATAGTCTTATTTACATTTCCCAACTACTAATGAGGTTGCATCTTTTCATATATTTATGGGTTATATGGATATTGAGGATGATAAATTTTCACTTATCTTTTGATGTTTAAGAAGATAGAGG